>NW_028231385.1:0-13457 GCF_043228905.1 Azolla caroliniana | reverse complement strand
ATCGACTTGATATTGTGGCTACAAAAGGGTGGGGGCCACCCCAATTTCTCATAAAAATTTAAACATTTTCCCTCCATCGATAAGGGAGAAATAAAGGTTTAAAATTATTTTTTTCAAAAACACGCATTTGGAACAGCTATCTCGAGAACCGTAATAGATAGCGCTTTGATTTTTGCACCAGTCGATTGGGCGTAAAAAATGCATAAAAAATCACTACCCCTATGTTGCTCTAGCTCAATTTAAAGGGCCTTAAAATTAAGTTAAAGTTAGGACCTGCGAAAAACGGATGTTTTTCGAAAAAGTTGATTTTTGACGGCTTCTCACGCTCGAGCCCTTAACCGCACAGCTTCAAAAAATACCCTGAAAGATTCTACGTAAAAAGATCTACAAAACTAAAAAAAATTCAATGCTCTAGCTCAATTAGAAAGGGTTGAAAAAAATTGTCAAAGTTGGCGATTTTTGGCCTACAAACACCCCCCCCTTCTAACAAAAAAAATCACAATTTTTTTTTGCTTCAGATCGACTTGATATTGTGGCTACAAAAGGGTGGGGGCCACCCCAATTTCTCATAAAAATTTAAACATTTTCCCTCCATCGATAAGGGAGAAATAAAGGTTTAAAATTATTGGTATCAACGCAGAGTACTGAGAACCGTAATAGATAGCGCTTTGATTTTTGCACCAGTCGATTGGGCGTAAAAAATGCATAAAAAATCACTACCCCTATGTTGCTTTAGCTCAATTTAAAGGGCCTTAAAATTAAGTTAAAGTTAGGACCTGCGAAAAACGGATGTTTTTCGAAAAAGTTGATTTTTGACGGCTTCTCACGCTCGAGCCCTTAACCGCACAGCTTCAAAAAACACCCTGAAAGATTCTACGTAAAAAGATCTACAAAACTAAAAAAAATTCAATGCTCTAGCTCAATTAGAAAGGGTTGAAAATAAATTAATAAATTTTGCGATTTTTGGCCTACATACACCCCTTCCGTCAAAAATACTCACAAAATTGTTTTGCTTCAGATCGACTTAATAATGTGGCCACAAAAGGGTGGGGGCCACCCCAATTTCTCATGAAAATTTAAACATTTTCCCTCCATCGATAAGGGAGAAATAAAGGTTTAAAATTATTTTTTTCAAAAACACGCATTTGGAACAGCTATCTCGAGAACCGTAATAGATAGCGCTTTGATTTTTGCACCAGTCGATTGGGCGTAAAAAATGCATAAAAAATCACTACCCCTATGTTGCTCTAGCTCAATTTAAAGGGCCTTAAAATTAAGTTAAAGTTAGGACCTGCGAAAAACGGATGTTTTTCGAAAAAGTTGATTTTTGACGGCTTCTCACGCTCGAGCCCTTAACCGCACAGCTTCAAAAAACACCCTGAAAGATTCTTCGTAAAAAGATCTACAAAACTAAAAAAAATTCAATGCTCTAGCTCAATTAGAAAGGGTTGAAAAAAATTGTCAAAGTTGGCGATTTTTGGCCTACAAACACCCCCCCCTTCTAACAAAAAAAATCACAATTTTTTTTTGCTTCAGATCGACTTAATATTGTGGCTACAAAAGGGTGGGGGCCACCCCAATTTCTCATGAAAATTTAAACATTTTCCCTCCATCGATAAGGGAGAAATAAAGGTTTAAAATTATTTTTTTCAAAAACACGCATTTGGAACAGCTATCTCGAGAACCGTAATAGATAGCGCTTTGATTTTTGCACCAGTCGATTGGGCGTAAAAAATGCATAAAAAATCACTACCCCTATGTTGCTCTAGCTCAATTTAAAGGGCCTTAAAATTAAGTTAAAGTTAGGACCTGCGAAAAACGGATGTTTTTCGAAAAAGTTGATTTTTGACGGCTTCTCACGCTCGAGCCCTTAACCGCACAGCTTCAAAAAACACCCTGAAAGATTCTACGTAAAAAGATCTACAAAACTAAAAAAAATTCAATGCTCTAGCTCAATTAGAAAGGGTTGAAAATAAATTAATAAATTTTGCGATTTTTGGCCTACATACACCCCTTCCGTCAAAAATACTCACAAAATTGTTTTGCTTCAGATCGACTTAATAATGTGGCTACAAAAGGGTGGGGGCCTCCCCAATTTCTCATGAAAATTTAAACATTTTCCCTCCATCGATAAGGGAGAAATAAAGGTTTAAAATTATTTTTTTCAAAAACACGCATTTGGAACAGCTATCTCGAGAACCGTAATAGATAGCGCTTTGATTTTTGCACCAGTCGATTGGGCGTAAAAAATGCATAAAAAATCACTACCCCTATGTTGCTCTAGCTCAATTTAAAGGGCCTTAAAATTAAGTTAAAGTTAGGACCTGCGAAAAACGGATGTTTTTCGAAAAAGTTGATTTTTGACGGCTTCTCACGCTCGAGCCCTTAACCGCACAGCTTCAAAAAACACCCTGAAAGATTCTTCGTAAAAAGATCTACAAAACTAAAAAAAATTCAATGCTCTAGCTCAATTAGAAAGGGTTGAAAAAAATTGTCAAAGTTGGCGATTTTTGGCCTACAAACACCCCCCCCTTCTAACAAAAAAAATCACAATTTTTTTTTGCTTCAGATCGACTTAATATTGTGGCTACAAAAGGGTGGGGGCCACCCCAATTTCTCATGAAAATTTAAACATTTTCCCTCCATCGATAAGGGAGAAATAAAGGTTTAAAATTATTTTTTTCAAAAACACGCATTTGGAACAGCTATCTCGAGAACCGTAATAGATAGCGCTTTGATTTTTGCACCAGTCGATTGGGCGTAAAAAATGCATAAAAAATCACTACCCCTATGTTGCTCTAGCTCAATTTAAAGGGCCTTAAAATTAAGTTAAAGTTAGGACCTGCGAAAAACGGATGTTTTTCGAAAAAGTTGATTTTTGACGGCTTCTCACGCTCGAGCCCTTAACCGCACAGCTTCAAAAAACACCCTGAAAGATTCTTCGTAAAAAGATCTACAAAACTAAAAAAAATTCAATGCTCTAGCTCAATTAGAAAGGGTTGAAAAAAATTGTCAAAGTTGGCGATTTTTGGCCTACAAACACCCCCCCCTTCTAACAAAAAAAATCACAATTTTTTTTTGCTTCAGATCGACTTGATATTGTGGCTACAAAAGGGTGGGGGCCACCCCAATTTCTCATGAAAATTTAAACATTTTCCCTCCATCGATAAGGGAGAAATAAAGGTTTAAAATTATTTTTTTCAAAAACACGCATTTGGAACAGCTATCTCGAGAACCGTAATAGATAGCGCTTTGATTTTTGCACCAGTCGATTGGGCGTAAAAAATGCATAAAAAATCACTACCCCTATGTTGCTCTAGCTCAATTTAAAGGGCCTTAAAATTAAGTTAAAGTTAGGACCTGCGAAAAACGGATGTTTTTCGAAAAAGTTGATTTTTGACGGCTTCTCACGCTCGAGCCCTTAACCGCACAGCTTCAAAAAACACCCTGAAAGATTCTACGTAAAAAGATCTACAAAACTAAAAAAAATTCAATGCTCTAGCTCAATTAGAAAGGGTTGAAAATAAATTAATAAATTTTGCGATTTTTGGCCTACATACACCCCTTCCGTCAAAAATACTCACAAAATTGTTTTGCTTCAGATCGACTTAATAATGTGGCCACAAAAGGGTGGGGGCCACCCCAATTTCTCATGAAAATTTAAACATTTTCCCTCCATCGATAAGGGAGAAATAAAGGTTTAAAATTATTTTTTTCAAAAACACGCATTTGGAACAGCTATCTCGAGAACCGTAATAGATAGCGCTTTGATTTTTGCACCAGTCGATTGGGCGTAAAAAATGCATAAAAAATCACTACCCCTATGTTGCTCTAGCTCAATTTAAAGGGCCTTAAAATTAAGTTAAAGTTAGGACCTGCGAAAAACGGATGTTTTTCGAAAAAGTTGATTTTTGACGGCTTCTCACGCTCGAGCCCTTAACCGCACAGCTTCAAAAAACACCCTGAAAGATTCTACGTAAAAAGATCTACAAAACTAAAAAAAATTCAATGCTCTAGCTCAATTAGAAAGGGTTGAAAATAAATTAATAAATTTTGCGATTTTTGGCCTACATACACCCCTTCCGTCAAAAATACTCACAAAATTGTTTTGCTTCAGATCGACTTAATAATGTGGCTACAAAAGGGTGGGGGCCACCCCAATTTCTCATGAAAATTTAAACATTTTCCCTCCATCGATAAGGGAGAAATAAAGGTTTAAAATTATTTTTTTCAAAAACACGCATTTGGAACAGCTATCTCGAGAACCGTAATAGATAGCGCTTTGATTTTTGCACCAGTCGATTGGGCGTAAAAAATGCATAAAAAATCACTACCCCTATGTTGCTCTAGCTCAATTTAAAGGGCCTTAAAATTAAGTTAAAGTTAGGACCTGCGAAAAACGGATGTTTTTCGAAAAAGTTGATTTTTGACGGCTTCTCACGCTCGAGCCCTTAACCGCACAGCTTCAAAAAACACCCTGAAAGATTCTACGTAAAAAGATCTACAAAACTAAAAAAAATTCAATGCTCTAGCTCAATTAGAAAGGGTTGAAAATAAATTAATAAATTTTGCGATTTTTGGCCTACATACACCCCTTCCGTCAAAAATACTCACAAAATTGTTTTGCTTCAGATCGACTTAATAATGTGGCCACAAAAGGGTGGGGGCCACCCCAATTTCTCATGAAAATTTAAACATTTTCCCTCCATCGATAAGGGAGAAATAAAGGTTTAAAATTATTTTTTTCAAAAACACGCATTTGGAACAGCTATCTCGAGAACCGTAATAGATAGCGCTTTGATTTTTGCACCAGTCGATTGGGCGTAAAAAATGCATAAAAAATCACTACCCCTATGTTGCTCTAGCTCAATTTAAAGGGCCTTAAAATTAAGTTAAAGTTAGGACCTGCGAAAAACGGATGTTTTTCGAAAAAGTTGATTTTTGACGGCTTCTCACGCTCGAGCCCTTAACCGCACAGCTTCAAAAAACACCCTGAAAGATTCTTCGTAAAAAGATCTACAAAACTAAAAAAAATTCAATGCTCTAGCTCAATTAGAAAGGGTTGAAAAAAATTGTCAAAGTTGGCGATTTTTGGCCTACAAACACCCCCCCCTTCTAACAAAAAAAATCACAATTTTTTTTTGCTTCAGATCGACTTAATATTGTGGCTACAAAAGGGTGGGGGCCACCCCAATTTCTCATGAAAATTTAAACATTTTCCCTCCATCGATAAGGGAGATATAAAGGTTTAAAATTATTTTTTTCAAAAACACGCATTTGGAACAGCTATCTCGAGAACCGTAATAGATAGCGCTTTGATTTTTGCACCAGTCGATTGGGCGTAAAAAATGCATAAAAAATCACTACCCCTATGTTGCTCTAGCTCAATTTAAAGGGCCTTAAAATTAAGTTAAAGTTAGGACCTGCGAAAAACGGATGTTTTTCGAAAAAGTTGATTTTTGACGGCTTCTCACGCTCGAGCCCTTAACCGCACAGCTTCAAAAAACACCCTGAAAGATTCTACGTAAAAAGATCTACAAAACTAAAAAAAATTCAATGCTCTAGCTCAATTAGAAAGGGTTGAAAATAAATTAATAAATTTTGCGATTTTTGGCCTACATACACCCCTTCCGTCAAAAATACTCACAAAATTGTTTTGCTTCAGATCGACTTAATAATGTGGCTACAAAAGGGTGGGGGCCTCCCCAATTTCTCATGAAAATTTAAACATTTTCCCTCCATCGATAAGGGAGAAATAAAGGTTTAAAATTATTTTTTTCAAAAACACGCATTTGGAACAGCTATCTCGAGAACCGTAATAGATAGCGCTTTGATTTTTGCACCAGTCGATTGGGCGTAAAAAATGCATAAAAAATCACTACCCCTATGTTGCTCTAGCTCAATTTAAAGGGCCTTAAAATTAAGTTAAAGTTAGGACCTGCGAAAAACGGATGTTTTTCGAAAAAGTTGATTTTTGACGGCTTCTCACGCTCGAGCCCTTAACCGCACAGCTTCAAAAAACACCCTGAAAGATTCTTCGTAAAAAGATCTACAAAACTAAAAAAAATTCAATGCTCTAGCTCAATTAGAAAGGGTTGAAAAAAATTGTCAAAGTTGGCGATTTTTGGCCTACAAACACCCCCCCCTTCTAACAAAAAAAATCACAATTTTTTTTTGCTTCAGATCGACTTAATATTGTGGCTACAAAAGGGTGGGGGCCACCCCAATTTCTCATGAAAATTTAAACATTTTCCCTCCATCGATAAGGGAGAAATAAAGGTTTAAAATTATTTTTTTCAAAAACACGCATTTGGAACAGCTATCTCGAGAACCGTAATAGATAGCGCTTTGATTTTTGCACCAGTCGATTGGGCGTAAAAAATGCATAAAAAATCACTACCCCTATGTTGCTCTAGCTCAATTTAAAGGGCCTTAAAATTAAGTTAAAGTTAGGACCTGCGAAAAACGGATGTTTTTCGAAAAAGTTGATTTTTGACGGCTTCTCACGCTCGAGCCCTTAACCGCACAGCTTCAAAAAACACCCTGAAAGATTCTACGTAAAAAGATCTACAAAACTAAAAAAAATTCAATGCTCTAGCTCAATTAGAAAGGGTTGAAAATAAATTAATAAATTTTGCGATTTTTGGCCTACATACACCCCTTCCGTCAAAAATACTCACAAAATTGTTTTGCTTCAGATCGACTTAATAATGTGGCTACAAAAGGGTGGGGGCCACCCCAATTTCTCATGAAAATTTAAACATTTTCCCTCCATCGATAAGGGAGAAATAAAGGTTTAAAATTATTTTTTTCAAAAACACGCATTTGGAACAGCTATCTCGAGAACCGTAATAGATAGCGCTTTGATTTTTGCACCAGTCGATTGGGCGTAAAAAATGCATAAAAAATCACTACCCCTATGTTGCTCTAGCTCAATTTAAAGGGCCTTAAAATTAAGTTAAAGTTAGGACCTGCGAAAAACGGATGTTTTTCGAAAAAGTTGATTTTTGACGGCTTCTCACGCTCGAGCCCTTAACCGCACAGCTTCAAAAAACACCCTGAAAGATTCTACGTAAAAAGATCTACAAAACTAAAAAAAATTCAATGCTCTAGCTCAATTAGAAAGGGTTGAAAATAAATTAATAAATTTTGCGATTTTTGGCCTACATACACCCCTTCCGTCAAAAATACTCACAAAATTGTTTTGCTTCAGATCGACTTAATAATGTGGCTACAAAAGGGTGGGGGCCACCCCAATTTCTCATGAAAATTTAAACATTTTCCCTCCATCGATAAGGGAGAAATAAAGGTTTAAAATTATTTTTTTCAAAAACACGCATTTGGAACAGCTATCTCGAGAACCGTAATAGATAGCGCTTTGATTTTTGCACCAGTCGATTGGGCGTAAAAAATGCATAAAAAATCACTACCCCTATGTTGCTCTAGCTCAATTTAAAGGGCCTTAAAATTAAGTTAAAGTTAGGACCTGCGAAAAACGGATGTTTTTCGAAAAAGTTGATTTTTGACGGCTTCTCACGCTCGAGCCCTTAACCGCACAGCTTCAAAAAACACCCTGAAAGATTCTTCGTAAAAAGATCTACAAAACTAAAAAAAATTCAATGCTCTAGCTCAATTAGAAAGGGTTGAAAAAAATTGTCAAAGTTGGCGATTTTTGGCCCACAAACACCCCCCCCTTCTAACAAAAAAAATCACAATTTTTTTTTGCTTCAGATCGACTTAATATTGTGGCTACAAAAGGGTGGGGGCCACCCCAATTTCTCATGAAAATTTAAACATTTTCCCTCCATCGATAAGGGAGAAATAAAGGTTTAAAATTATTTTTTTCAAAAACACGCATTTGGAACAGCTATCTCGAGAACCGTAATAGATAGCGCTTTGATTTTTGCACCAGTCGATTGGGCGTAAAAAATGCATAAAAAATCACTACCCCTATGTTGCTCTAGCTCAATTTAAAGGGCCTTAAAATTAAGTTAAAGTTAGGACCTGCGAAAAACGGATGTTTTTCGAAAAAGTTGATTTTTGACGGCTTCTCACGCTCGAGCCCTTAACCGCACAGCTTCAAAAAACACCCTGAAAGATTCTTCGTAAAAAGATCTACAAAACTAAAAAAAATTCAATGCTCTAGCTCAATTAGAAAGGGTTGAAAAAAATTGTCAAAGTTGGCGATTTTTGGCCTACAAACACCCCCCCCTTCTAACAAAAAAAATCACAATTTTTTTTTGCTTCAGATCGACTTGATATTGTGGCTACAAAAGGGTGGGGGCCACCCCAATTTCTCATGAAAATTTAAACATTTTCCCTCCATCGATAAGGGAGAAATAAAGGTTTAAAATTATTTTTTTCAAAAACACGCATTTGGAACAGCTATCTCGAGAACCGTAATAGATAGCGCTTTGATTTTTGCACCAGTCGATTGGGCGTAAAAAATGCATAAAAAATCACTACCCCTATGTTGCTCTAGCTCAATTTAAAGGGCCTTAAAATTAAGTTAAAGTTAGGACCTGCGAAAAACGGATGTTTTTCGAAAAAGTTGATTTTTGACGGCTTCTCACGCTCGAGCCCTTAACCGCACAGCTTCAAAAAACACCCTGAAAGATTCTACGTAAAAAGATCTACAAAACTAAAAAAAATTCAATGCTCTAGCTCAATTAGAAAGGGTTGAAAATAAATTAATAAATTTTGCGATTTTTGGCCTACATACACCCCTTCCGTCAAAAATACTCACAAAATTGTTTTGCTTCAGATCGACTTAATAATGTGGCTACAAAAGGGTGGGGGCCACCCCAATTTCTCATGAAAATTTAAACATTTTCCCTCCATCGATAAGGGAGAAATAAAGGTTTAAAATTATTTTTTTCAAAAACACGCATTTGGAACAGCTATCTCGAGAACCGTAATAGATAGCGCTTTGATTTTTGCACCAGTCGATTGGGCGTAAAAAATGCATAAAAAATCACTACCCCTATGTTGCTCTAGCTCAATTTAAAGGGCCTTAAAATTAAGTTAAAGTTAGGACCTGCGAAAAACGGATGTTTTTCGAAAAAGTTGATTTTTGACGGCTTCTCACGCTCGAGCCCTTAACCGCACAGCTTCAAAAAACACCCTGAAAGATTCTTCGTAAAAAGATCTACAAAACTAAAAAAAATTCAATGCTCTAGCTCAATTAGAAAGGGTTGAAAAAAATTGTCAAAGTTGGCGATTTTTGGCCCACAAACACCCCCCCCTTCTAACAAAAAAAATCACAATTTTTTTTTGCTTCAGATCGACTTAATATTGTGGCTACAAAAGGGTGGGGGCCACCCCAATTTCTCATGAAAATTTAAACATTTTCCCTCCATCGATAAGGGAGAAATAAAGGTTTAAAATTATTTTTTTCAAAAACACGCATTTGGAACAGCTATCTCGAGAACCGTAATAGATAGCGCTTTGATTTTTGCACCAGTCGATTGGGCGTAAAAAATGCATAAAAAATCACTACCCCTATGTTGCTCTAGCTCAATTTAAAGGGCCTTAAAATTAAGTTAAAGTTAGGACCTGCGAAAAACGGATGTTTTTCGAAAAAGTTGATTTTTGACGGCTTCTCACGCTCGAGCCCTTAACCGCACAGCTTCAAAAAACACCCTGAAAGATTCTTCGTAAAAAGATCTACAAAACTAAAAAAAATTCAATGCTCTAGCTCAATTAGAAAGGGTTGAAAAAAATTGTCAAAGTTGGCGATTTTTGGCCTACAAACACCCCCCCCTTCTAACAAAAAAAATCACAATTTTTTTTTGCTTCAGATCGACTTGATATTGTGGCTACAAAAGGGTGGGGGCCACCCCAATTTCTCATGAAAATTTAAACATTTTCCCTCCATCGATAAGGGAGAAATAAAGGTTTAAAATTATTTTTTTCAAAAACACGCATTTGGAACAGCTATCTCGAGAACCGTAATAGATAGCGCTTTGATTTTTGCACCAGTCGATTGGGCGTAAAAAATGCATAAAAAATCACTACCCCTATGTTGCTCTAGCTCAATTTAAAGGGCCTTAAAATTAAGTTAAAGTTAGGACCTGCGAAAAACGGATGTTTTTCGAAAAAGTTGATTTTTGACGGCTTCTCACGCTCGAGCCCTTAACCGCACAGCTTCAAAAAACACCCTGAAAGATTCTACGTAAAAAGATCTACAAAACTAAAAAAAATTCAATGCTCTAGCTCAATTAGAAAGGGTTGAAAATAAATTAATAAATTTTGCGATTTTTGGCCTACATACACCCCTTCCGTCAAAAATACTCACAAAATTGTTTTGCTTCAGATCGACTTAATAATGTGGCTACAAAAGGGTGGGGGCCACCCCAATTTCTCATGAAAATTTAAACATTTTCCCTCCATCGATAAGGGAGAAATAAAGGTTTAAAATTATTTTTTTCAAAAACACGCATTTGGAACAGCTATCTCGAGAACCGTAATAGATAGCGCTTTGATTTTTGCACCAGTCGATTGGGCGTAAAAAATGCATAAAAAATCACTACCCCTATGTTGCTCTAGCTCAATTTAAAGGGCCTTAAAATTAAGTTAAAGTTAGGACCTGCGAAAAACGGATGTTTTTCGAAAAAGTTGATTTTTGACGGCTTCTCACGCTCGAGCCCTTAACCGCACAGCTTCAAAAAACACCCTGAAAGATTCTACGTAAAAAGATCTACAAAACTAAAAAAAATTCAATGCTCTAGCTCAATTAGAAAGGGTTGAAAATAAATTAATAAATTTTGCGATTTTTGGCCTACATACACCCCTTCCGTCAAAAATACTCACAAAATTGTTTTGCTTCAGATCGACTTAATAATGTGGCTACAAAAGGGTGGGGGCCACCCCAATTTCTCATGAAAATTTAAACATTTTCCCTCCATCGATAAGGGAGAAATAAAGGTTTAAAATTATTTTTTTCAAAAACACGCATTTGGAACAGCTATCTCGAGAACCGTAATAGATAGCGCTTTGATTTTTGCACCAGTCGATTGGGCGTAAAAAATGCATAAAAAATCACTACCCCTATGTTGCTCTAGCTCAATTTAAAGGGCCTTAAAATTAAGTTAAAGTTAGGACCTGCGAAAAACGGATGTTTTTCGAAAAAGTTGATTTTTGACGGCTTCTCACGCTCGAGCCCTTAACCGCACAGCTTCAAAAAACACCCTGAAAGATTCTACGTAAAAAGATCTACAAAACTAAAAAAAATTCAATGCTCTAGCTCAATTAGAAAGGGTTGAAAATAAATTAATAAATTTTGCGATTTTTGGCCTACATACACCCCTTCCGTCAAAAATACTCACAAAATTGTTTTGTCAAAAGGGTGGGGGCCACCCCAATTTCTCATGAAAATTTAAACATTTTCCCTCCATCGATAAGGGAGAAATAAAGGTTTAAAATTATTTTTTTCAAAAACACGCATTTGGAACAGCTATCTCGAGAACCGTAATAGATAGCGCTTTGATTTTTGCACCAGTCGATTGGGCGTAAAAAATGCATAAAAAATCACTACCCCTATGTTGCTCTAGCTCAATTTAAAGGGCCTTAAAATTAAGTTAAAGTTAGGACCTGCGAAAAACGGATGTTTTTCGAAAAAGTTGATTTTTGACGGCTTCTCACGCTCGAGCCCTTAACCGCACAGCTTTAAAAAACACCCTGAAAGATTCTTCGTAAAAAGATCTACAAAACTAAAAAAAATTCAATGCTCTAGCTCAATTAGAAAGGGTTGAAAAAAATTGTCAAAGTTGGCGATTTTTGGCCTACAAACACCCCCCCCTTCTAACAAAAAAAATCACAATTTTTTTTTGCTTCAGATCGACTTAATATTGTGGCTACAAAAGGGTGGGGGCCACCCCAATTTCTCATGAAAATTTAAACATTTTCCCTCCATCGATAAGGGAGAAATAAAGGTTTAAAATTATTTTTTTCAAAAACACGCATTTGGAACAGCTATCTCGAGAACCGTAATAGATAGCGCTTTGATTTTTGCACCAGTCGATTGGGCGTAAAAAATGCATAAAAAATCACTACCCCTATGTTGCTCTAGCTCAATTTAAAGGGCCTTAAAATTAAGTTAAAGTTAGGACCTGCGAAAAACGGATGTTTTTCGAAAAAGTTGATTTTTGACGGCTTCTCACGCTCGAGCCCTTAACCGCACAGCTTCAAAAAACACCCTGAAAGATTCTACGTAAAAAGATCTACAAAACTAAAAAAAATTCAATGCTCTAGCTCAATTAGAAAGGGTTGAAAAAAATTGTCAAAGTTGGCGATTCTTCTAACAAAAAAAATCACAATTTTTTTTTGCTTCAGATCGACTTAATATTGTGGCTACAAAAGGGTGGGGGCCACCCCAATTTCTCATGAAAATTTAAACATTTTCCCTCCATCGATAAGGGAGAAATAAAGGTTTAAAATTATTTTTTTCAAAAACACGCATTTGGAACAGCTATCTCGAGAACCGTAATAGATAGCGCTTTGATTTTTGCACCAGTCGATTGGGCGTAAAAAATGCATAAAAAATCACCACCCCTATGTTGCTCTAGCTTAATTTAAAGGGCCTTAAAATTAAGTTAAAGTTAGGACCTGCGAAAAACGGATGTTTTTCGAAAAAGTTGATTTTTGACGGCTTCTCACGCTCGAGCCCTTAACCGCACAGCTTCAAAAAACACCCTGAAAGATTCTACGTAAAAAGATCTACAAAACTAAAAAAAATTCAATGCTCTAGCTCAATTAGAAAGGGTTGAAAAAAATTGTCAAAGTTGGCGATTTTTGGCCTACAAACACCCCCCCCTTCTAACAAAAAAAATCACAATTTTTTTTTGCTTCAGATCGACTTGATATTGTGGCTACAAAAGGGTGGGGGCCACCCCAATTTCTCATGAAAATTTAAACATTTTCCCTCCATCGATAAGGGAGAAATAAAGGTTTAAAATTATTTTTTTCAAAAACACGCATTTGGAACAGCTATCTCGAGAACCGTAATAGATAGCGCTTTGATTTTTGCACCAGTCGATTGGGCGTAAAAAATGCATAAAAAATCACTACCCCTATGTTGCTCTAGCTCAATTTAAAGGGCCTTAAAATTAAGTTAAAGTTAGGACCTGCGAAAAACGGATGTTTTTCGAAAAAGTTGATTTTTGACGGCTTCTCACGCTCGAGCCCTTAACCGCACAGCTTCAAAAAACACCCTGAAAGATTCTTCGTAAAAAGATCTACAAAACTAAAAAAAATTCAATGCTCTAGCTCAATTAGAAAGGGTTGAAAAAAATTGTCAAAGTTGGCGATTTTTGGCCTACAAACACCCCCCCCTTCTAACAAAAAAAATCACAATTTTTTTTTGCTTCAGATCGACTTAATATTGTGGCTACAAAAGGGTGGGGGCCACCCCAATTTCTCATGAAAATTTAAACATTTTCCCTCCATCGATAAGGGAG
>NW_028231384.1:0-13484 GCF_043228905.1 Azolla caroliniana | reverse complement strand
AGATTTGGTTTGGGTGATTTTGGCTTGACAGGGATTTGCACTTGTTTTGAAAGAAAAATTTCTCATTGCATTTATGCCACCCTTAGGTAGATGTTAGTTTTTTTTTGCCACGTGGCCGAGGTTCCTTTCTCTAGTCCAACAACGGTGCCATTTTTGTTCACTCGTGCTTGATAAGAATCCTTTGGGGGACCACGCTTGGATCGTCAGATTCGTCACCATGTAATGGGATTAAAACTCGATAAACTAAGATTTATAGGCATGATTGGTGGAACCCACTTGCTAGGGGTTGTGATTTCTTTTTTGGGGTTGTTGAGGTAGGAATGTTGAAACCGAAAGTTGCAAGGCCGGGGCAAGGCCTAACTTCAGTGCATCTTCAGAATGAGGCAACTTTCTTGAGGCCGCAACCTACATGAAGAGTTCTATATTGAAACCACTAGAGGTTGTGAAGTACATTAGTTTTGCACTCGTAACAATAATACATTCATTCGTGTTGCACCAACCTTGTCCTGCATGCATTACCCAATCTTGAACATGTGTCTTGCTAATAAGGGTTTTAATATCCAATGAGAGTGATCCCCACACATTGGATGGTCGTGTCATCGAGGCTTGAAAGTTACATAAGGGTCAACAAATGAAGTCATAACCAATGTTTGTATGAAAGTGTTGTGACAATGGCTTTAGTACTAAATTAAGGCCATTGTATCTCTACCATAGATTTCATATGAGAGATAAGAGGTGTTGGTTATTTGCAGTGTTACATGTCATGATATTTATAGTATCATGGGTCACTGTCTAGGATGACTCTACCAACATGACCACATTGTGTGTTAATCACAATGAACCATCGCTAACATTAGCATCCACTTCATTACAAGTCATGGTTTACCTCAAAGGATGAGTAGTTGTGTGGCTCGAGCCCTATATTCTCGTCTCTATCAATCTTCCAATCATTATCTAGGTGGCATTGGAGTAAGCTATCCTCAAAATCTATGGTCATCAAATTGTCGTCCATGAGTTGGCTACCTTCATGTTCATGCACTTTTTTATTGTAAACTTGCATTAGGTAATGCTACTCTCCATTCTTATATAGAGGATGTTGTTCTTGAAGTCAATGGCAAGTCAATTTACGTGAAGGAAAGGTCATCGTAACATGCAATCATGGCCCACTAGGTTGGCCGATCTAGTAACGACAAATGTAAGATTCACCTTTGATTGAGGCATATTATTAGTACTAACCCACTTTTGCAAGTAGGTGTAGTTGATAATAGTCCCACTCATGTATCAAATATTGTTAGAGTGTTGACAACGTTTACCTTTACAAGGAGTGTGAAACTAACATCATTGGCATCAAAAGGTGTAGTAGTCCATGCATTTAGTCATTATGGTTTTTGACCTCTTTTGTTATTAACCATTCGGTTGTAGCAAAGAGTGCGGGTGACTTTGTGATATGGTAGATAATGTAATAGGAAAAGAAGAGATTCTAAGCACAAAGGTGAGAGAGAGAGAGAGAGAGAGAGAGAGAGAGAGAGAGAGAGAGAGAGAGAGAGAGAGAAACTCAAGAAATTTTCATTAAAATGAAAGGAAATACCTTATGCAACAAACTAGTTTCGCTCGCTTAGAGCTCATCAGTGCAAAAGGTCATGTAAATAAAAAAGGTGGTTTATATAGGATGTTGAGAATGGGGAAGGGAGGAGAAAGAGGGAAAGTATAATCATAGTGAGTGGGGTGTAATAAGAGTGTAAATAGATAGAAGGCTGTAAGGATTTAAGGTGGAAGATCTTGATGATAGGGGGGGTGGTGATAAAGGGGAAAATGAGTTGGTGATAGGAAGATTGATAGGGTGATAAGACAGATGAGTGAGTGGGAGTGGGAGTGGGTGATAAGGGGAAATGAATGAGTGATAGGGTATGTAATTATAAGTAAGTAAACATAAGATGGTGAGAAGGGGAAAATAAAGGAAGGGAATAAGAAGGGAAAGAAAAAGGAAGTTAGTAAGAGTGGTGGGGAGAAGGTTTGAGGGAAAAGAGGGAAGAGAGAGAGAGAGAGAGAGAGAGAGAGAGAGAGAGAACTATGGATTTTAGTGAAATGTGTACAAAAAGGTAGTGAGAGGTATAGGGGAGGGGGAAGGGAGAAGGGAGAAAAAAGGGAGAGAGAGAGAGAGAGAAAAGAAATGAGTGAAGATATAAAATACATATGTAGTGATGTCGGAAAAATGTTCTAGGGCTTCATCTAGGTATGTTTTTTTATCGAGGACACAAACTCCGATGTTTTTGTCCGCTAGTAGGATGATTATTTGTTTGTTTTTTCTACGGCTGGTTAGTGCTATTTGGAGGTGTAGTGGTATTTTGGTATTAGGCAGTATATTATTATGGAGGTTTGTGGAGAGAGAGATATTGTGTTTATGGAGTATAGACTCTAACGGTGGATACTTAGTAGGAGGGTTCCAATTCGGGTTGGGTAGTTTGAAGGGATTAGAGGGGGGAGAGTTTAAGTCTTTAAAGAAATGTTTAAGTCTCAAGGATCTACTGAGGTTTTGGTATTCTTGAAGAATGGATTGGTTAGTAGGTGGGGGGCAGGGGGGTATAAACAAAAGTCCTAGGTTTAAAAGTTTGATTTCTAATTTACTAAGGGCGTAATTTGAAAGATTATGAATTTTGCTTTTTAAGACGGGAGTAAGTGGTGTATTTGATAATAGTCCCACTCATGTATCAAATATTGTTAGAGTGTTGACAATGTTTACCTTTACAAGGAATGTGAAACTAACATCATTGGCATCAAAAGGTGAGTAGTCCATGCATTTAGTCATTATGGTTTTTGACCTCATGATATGGTACATGTGACAGCAGAAAAGAGCCAACAAAGTCAAGTTTTATAATAGGTTGGGATTTTGGTCATTATCAAAAGGAAATGTAAAAAAGAAGAAGTCAACAACAATGGTAAGAGCTAATTTTAGAACAAAAGGGTGAAGTGTTCAATACTTGCTAAAGGCAATTGATGGTAAAAGAGGTGATCTATATTTTTTTTTCCAAAAACATCTACTTCCATTAGTTAAGAATGTACAAAGGAATCATTTACAACTCATATCTTACAAGACATCTTGCATGTCAAAGGAAAACAATGTGTAGATGAAACAACATAAAAAAACAACTCCAAAACACCACATCATTCTATGTGTATAGCATTACTCGAACACCTATTCTCCACGTGAGCCTCATACAAAACAGAATTCAGCATAGATGTCCTCCATTCGCTCCTCATGGCAGCACCCATCTAGATGTTAGGAACACTTGGAGGGAACAGCCACCGCGGTGGTTGATAATTCCACTTCACTTTACCATCCATTATCTGTAGCATCGACGAACCGCTCCATTTCCGAAGGAATCGAGCTCTAGCTTCTTCACTTGCATCAGATGGCCCTTGAAGACTTTCAAACTCACCTCGCAACGTAGAAATAAGATTAAACCAGATCATCATTAAATTCTCAACCAGTGGGGTTCGTTTACCTGCGAGGGTCTCCTTGCACCGAGATACCCACACTTGCCAGACCGTAAGGCCGACCACTAATACCCATATGTCCACGTAGCGTTCCTGTAAGAAGAATAAACCTCCTTGCATTGCTGGTTGCACAGATCCTTGCTTTACCATTAAAGAAGGACTGTTTCCATCCCACCCTTGAAACCACGAGGCCGATTCAGTGGCCAGCCAAGTGATTGCTGCGCTCGATACATGAACCTCAACCCCAAAACGAGCCAAGATTCTTAAGCTCCTCAGCCAGATTTCTTGCGCTCGTGGGCAACACCACAAACAATGAGCGATGTCCTCCAAGCTCGCACTACACGCCTTGCAACCACTCATGCCGCCTCTATTCCCAAGCCACTCTCCTGTTGGAACAACCCGATGGGTGATTAACCAGAAAAACACTTTGATCCGCTCGGGAAGGGATGAGTTCCATATCCTGCTCCTGGTTCTATCCACGAAGACTGAATCAATAGCTGCATGGGTCCACTTGTTGGCACATTTCTCACGATACGAACCTAACTTTCTCCCCAAGCGCGTCGAGTATTTGAAGAAACCTAGTGATTTAGCTTGTTCTCCCTTCCACCTATATTCAGCGAGATCCCATTCTACGCGCTCGAGAGGCTTGCCTTCAACCACGTACAAGATCCAATCCTCCTCGACCTCTTCGACTGGTGGATTCACCCTCCATTTCTTTCCGTGTCTTGCCACAATTCTAATAGGGTACCAGCCTGCACTTTCATCTAATAATCCCATCGGGACGGTCTTCCCACTCTTTCCTAGACCCCTGACATTGATAATATTTCTGGTACCATCACATTGTCCAGACCATTCACCCTCTTCCTCATTACCAATAGGAAGCGAGGAGACAGCTGTATTGACTACGTCAAGCATCTTTCTGCCATTTCTGACCTTTCCCATGTCTTCATATAATTGATCACGATTATTGCCGGACAACCGCAGCCAATCAGCCACCGAGTGTATCCCTAGACAATGCAATATAGCCCACGACATGCGCTTGCTTTGTCCAAGCATCATTCCTTTTGGCGATTGCACGGTCTCGTTCCACGATAGGGGTTGGCACATCCATTCAGCACTAGTACTTGGACGATTCCGACTTAGATGCCCACGAAGCATACTCCACGCCTGCATCACTGACATACAAGTATGATCAGCCAATCGGTTAGATTTCCTCAATTTTAAGTCCATGCAAAAAGGCCACGCTTTGTGTGACTTCCATTGCCCACCCAGTCTTGGACTCCATAGAATGCTCCTATTATGTATCAATGTTTTCCATAACTCATCACCGGGTAGCAAGCTTCTTACCAATATATTACATAACAATGCCTGACTCTGCAATCCAGGGTCAACCAATCCTAAACCCCCCTTACTCTTGGGAAGAATCAATGTAGACCATGATACTTTGGCTGCCGCATTGTCTTTCCTCATCCCCGCCCAAAGAAATCCCCTAATACACGCTTTAACAGTACGAATAGCTTGCTTGTAAAACATCCACACTGAAACTGCATGCCATAATGTAGACAAAAGCACATGGTTAGCTACTATGATCCTGCCAGCCAATGATAAGTTCATCCCTGACCAGTTGCGAATTTTGTCACAGATTTTGCTTTGAATATGTTGCAGTTGAATTCCCTTGTCGATATCTACCCCAATCCACGTTCCCAGATACCTAGTGGCTTCCCCATTTGCAATCCATTTGAATTCAGCATTTGGATTCCAAACAGGCTCGGGCTCCAAGCTGATCCAAAAACCCTTGGACTTCTTCCAATTAATGGACGCTCCCGATGCCTTGCAAAAGAGCTCAATAGCACTCTGTGCCCTCTCAAGATTCGCTTCATTTCCTTGGAGGTATAACATCGTATCGTCCGCGAACTCCGAATCCAACAGGGACTTCCTTGCATTAGGGATCGAAAGACCATGAAGATTTGCCCCTTGGCTATTAAAAAGGGCAGACATTGCTTCAGTAATAAAAAGGAAAAGAAAGGGGGCAAGAGGACAACCCTGCCTGATGGATCGAGTAAGAATGATTTGAGCTCCTTTCCTCCCTGCAATCAGCACCTTACTCGAGCCATTCCTATATAAGGCTTGGGCAGCACACCTCCATTCCAATGGTAGCTCAATGACCTTCATCACTTCTTCCAAGAAAGACCATTGCACTCGATCATAGGCTTTCTCGAAGTCGAGCATCAGACAGGCTAAGTTTTGATTGGTCACCTTCGCCGTTGCAACAGCCTCCCAAAACAAAATCACGTTGTCCATAATAGAACGATGCTCCATGAAACCAGTTTGATTGGATTGGATGATATCACCTAGGAAGGGCTTGATTCTCTGCACTAATATGTTAGCAAAATTTTTATAAATTAGGTTTAAAATTGTAATGGGCCTCCATTGCTTAATCTCGTGCAGCGTAGTCTCCGATTTCGGAATCAAGTAGATCAAGCCTTCATTGAAGCTACTCGGCATCCGTCCCGTTCTCCACATCTCTTGCAGTCCAGCTTTCAAGCTTGGAAAAATTTGCTCCCAAAACTCCTTGAAGAAGGCTTTGGGAAGACTGTCAGCACCAGGACAAGCCATACTCTGTATCTTATCTAGCCCCGCTACAATCTCTTCCTCCTCTATGGCTTTTGACAACTGCGCTTTAGCTGCTTCTCCAATCCTGGTTTTCAAGCATGTAATTACACCATGCATCAGGTTACTCGGAGGGTCGTTTGTCAACGTAGGAGCTAAAAGGTCTCTGTAGTAATTAGTCGCCATTTGCAAGATTTCCTCTTGATCAAATGTCATTGAATCATCCTCCCGTTTGAGACTATGAATATGTGTTCCTCTCTGTTTCAGAGTCTTGGCAAGAAAAAATTCCCTGTTAACTTTATCTCCCTTGACAGCCCACCATTCTGCTGACTTTCTGAAGAGGAATTGCTCACGTTGCTGTCTAACCTCCTGCAGCAACCTAGTGGCCTCCTGCAGCCTGTCTTTCGCCCAAGCACAACATGGGTCCACTTGCGTGAGCTTTTGAGCTGAGATGACTGCCTTCCTTAGGCATTGCAGACGGTATTGACACCTTAACAACTCCTCCCTAGCCACTTTCTGAAGAAACAAAGAAGAATTAATAATATTTTCCTCTAGTACCTGTATCGGGTCGTGGGCTGATGGGGATGCCGTCCAAATGGTATTCATTGCATCCTTAACCTTTTGGATACCGAAAATCTTCGGAGGAATCCTCACATTGCTCTCACTCTTCTTCTTATAAATAGGTTCAAGAGTCAAGGATACTGGAAGGTGATCCGAATAAGTAAAACCAGCAAGAATGGATGAGAAGCCACTCCATTCCTCTATCCCGGGGCTCACATAGATGCGGTCCAATCTAGAGTGACATCCTTCACTCTCCTTCTAGCCAAATCGTGAGAACCTTAAGGAATTCACCTCAACTGCCATAGTAGAATACCACGAGTCTCGGATTCCCAACATAGAAGTTAAGAAACCCCACGCTCTAAACTCCTCCCCATGTAGCAAGTTCGAATGAGCCCCAAGACAATCTTCCACTCTCTCTGTCATGTTAAAATCCCCTGCCACTATCCAATTGTCGACGGAGGGAATTTTGTTTGCCAACAGTCTCCAAAATGAGGTCCTCTCATTGCTAATGTTAGGTGCGTAGACATTCAGCACCCCAAATTTTACATTCCTCCATTCCAAGTAGCAAAACATAGCCCTACCTTCGATCAATATGCCATGATCCAAGATGATGATATCCGCTGATTTCCTCACCGAAATACACACTCCACCTCTCCTTTCTAACACGTCGTGAGCAGGAGCCCACCATGTGTACCAATGATGATAAAAAAATATGCAACATTAAACGTGAATATGTTCACATGCTTTTTATTGAAACCAAGCACCAATACAAGGATAAGAACAAGTGCATGTTCAAAAGGGAAGAGCATGCAGTGAATGGGTGAAAGGTGATATTACTATTTTTATATAACAAGAGATCTCCCAAATGATAGGTAATAGAGCTCATAGTCAAGTTCTCAAGTTTTGGGAATCAAGCCCTACTTTGCAACAAATGGGATCACGAAGGTGCGTGGGAGGCTTATGATAACGAAGACAATTTTGTTGTCGATCATTGGCTAGCCATGTTGAAACTCAACGATACCCCCCCAAATTTCGTCTAATGCTAATATTTCCTCACTTCAATCTTGCACATTACAATATAAATGGGTTCAAATATATATTCTGAACCGAGTTCTCATGGTAAGAGTTATTATATTGTAAAATATCAAAAGTTCAAATATAGTAAAATTAGCATAGATTTGGATTTATTTTCATTGAAACTTATTATAATTACGAGATCTATGACCATCATAGAGATTCAATTATAATCGACCTCCCAACTTGAAATTACTTGTTTCAGGAAGAATTATAGACCATGTGCTTGATGGATTCAAAGTAAAGGACCAAATTTGGTACACTCACATATAGACACACATAAACTATCACATACACACATTGCACAACTACGATTATAATCATGCACACATGTCTACTCACATATTCGTATCCAAACACACCCACTCGCACATATATGATATAAACATAATCATATGCAAACACACTTATTTCTACCATTACATGCACATACACATGAGAATACATACACACAACCCCATTATATTATTTATGTCAATGTTTGTGTGAATGCGTGCACGCACACACGTACACACTTAAAAGAAAACACATATTGACTTCTCTCTCTCTCTCTCTCTCTCTCCATACATACATACATACATACATACATATATACACATATATATATATATATATATATTGCACCAAGTATACATATTCGTTTTAGTCGGAGTTCTCTCTCTTTGCCAAAATAGTATGTTGAGGGGTTTGGACCACCATATACCCTATTGGTGGCCAATTGAGTGAAAGTGCTTTAAACACTCTCAAGCCACTAACTTCAATAACCCTAACCCGCAAACCCTCACTTGTATCTCGTAGATGTGCTAAGTATCTCGCTGAAGAGCTAGTTAATACCTTAATAGGTACTAATGCTAGATACATGAGGTACTAAACACCAACAAAGAGATTAAACACTTAAATAATAAACATACATAATATGCACACAATATATAGAATAAAAAGGATTGATTGGTGTTTGGCTAAGTAGCGCTTAACACTAAGCACTCGACTTATACAAAATATGAGAGAGAGAGAGAGAGAGATCTTGCTTGGATTGAAAAAGGGGTTTAAGACTAAGAATTCAAGAAGAAGAAAACACACAAACGTGACAATTATAGCTCACCGACAAAAAGGTTGTCTCTTTTAACATTGGGGTGACCATTGACCATTAGGCCTAAAGCTCTAGAACCAACTTTGTTTTATCCTCATTTTCTCGATCCTACACTTAGTTTTTAGTACCAATGTTGATGTCAATGTCTTCATGGGTTGTGCTATATACAAGTACTTAACACAATATACACACAATTTTGCGCATAGATTCACACCTATAAGTGCATAACAAACTCATATTTATATTGAGATTCGTTCACACACTCATGGTCACATCAAACATAAACAAAATACATGCACACACATAAACTAAAGAGAAGGGATCTTCAAAAAGTACAAAAATATACCCCGACTTTCGTGGTCGGCTTGGTAGGTGTCTGCAACCTCTTCATTGAGTCGTCAAACCTCATAACAATCATACATTCATACTTGAAGGTTTGACATTAACTAGGGATTAGGAAGTTTTGTTGGGTGGGGTTATGCAATTTTGAATGGAACGATTCATTATTTAAATTTTCATATGTCATTGTATCACCTTCGTCGCACCTATTATAGAGGCCATTTGTTCAATGTATGCAATCTTGAATCGTGGCTTTTGCATATTGTTTTGGAGAGAATAGTTGGGTTATTCAATTACACCTCGCTCCTCATTTTGTGAAGCTAGTAAACTTCATCCAAAAGTGTACAAAATTAGGGTCCAACATTGTCTTTTGATGTGAGACCAAAATACCAATTTGGCTCATAGACGCGTGCGCTATGTTTGAACTTTGAACCTTTCAATGCGGTTGCAAGCATCAACCAACCTCGTAAATATAGGGTATGAACTTGCTTATATAGTTGCTACTGTCATTTAAATTAGTATTGGAGGGTGTGTCCTCCTTTTACTAATGTGAGCAACGTTTGTATAAACTAAATAACCATGTGAAAGGGGCCCATACTTTTGTAAAGGATTATAAAGGTCACTTCATAACCTTTTAGTTCTCCTTGAACTTTATCTCCCTTTAGATCTATGTTTTTTCAAAACAAAATATCCTTCCATTAGTTTTAAAAAAGGCATAAAAGCTACAACCTACAAAATAGATGGAAAGGAAGTGACTATCCTTCCCAAGCCTGTCTTGTGTAAGACAATGGCTACTACTAGCCATGGATCCTTCATTTAACTGAGATCCATCTCAAAATCTAATTTCATTTCAATATGTACTACCAAATCTCCCATGTTGCCACTTGCTTTCATACCAGAAAATGTCATCATATTAGGTAAGAGACCTTGCACAAGTATTTGAGGATAGAGTTGTGTAGCATACTCGTTCTTATTGTGCTTAGTTTAGCCCAATAACATGGAAGTCCATTGTACCACACCTCCAACCAACAATAATTCATCAAAAAGCTCCCGGGTTTCAATTATGCTAGAGGAGTCTCTCTCATACTCTAACAATATTAGGTGTTAAGTACTGAGAGCCAAACATTGATCTCTTTGTATTTGTTATGTAGTGTCTTAACTTACTAAGTGTGGTTTTGTTCTTGTTAGTGTATATATGGTATACATAACATTAAGGCTACATTTAGTTTCTTAGTTAGGAACAATAAACGAGTTAGGAGAATGAGAGTTCACTAAGTCTTGGTTTACAAGGTTTGTAGCTTGAGAATGCCCAATGAGCACTCTCTTCTTATTCACCATAAAGATTTTATGTGATAGTTTGGCCTCGACATATGATCTCGACCATTGAAATGAAGACGTACGCTCAATGGAAGTAACTTATGCCAACACACTGGTCAATTTATGGACCATGTAATGAATTTAAGTGGGCTAATAGTTGCACAAATTTCTTTGAATTAATGAGAGAATGCCTCGAGAGAGAAACAAGCATTGGGTCATTAGGTTGAGATAAAAAGTATTGTATTCACACCTACACATCTATCTTTGTGGTTGGCATGGTATTTGGTCAAGTTCGAGATAGAAATTTCAATGTCACTATCACATTCTCTAGTCATCAACTTAACCCAACCAAAACGAAACTACTCCACAAGAAAAAAGAAGCTTAGGCACAATTTTTAGACACTATATAACCACCATATCACTCCCTTTTTTATGTATGGTTTACCAAACTACCCCTATGTCCAAAAAATTACACTTTATAAAGTAATTATACACTCAAATCTACAAGCCCTATTTACCAAAGATGGAAGAAATGGACCTGAACTAGCCCTATTTACCAAAGATTTGAGTGTATAATTACTTTATAAAGTGTATTTTTTGGACATAAGGGTAGTTTGGTAAATTTGGAACTTCCAGGGGCATTCTGGTAATATAGACAAACTTCCAGGGGTATCCTTGTACTTTTCCCTTATATGTTTCTTATGTGGTAAATATATATTAATAAAGATAAACATGATTCTT
This sequence comes from Azolla caroliniana, assembly GCF_043228905.1. Lineage (NCBI taxonomy): Eukaryota > Viridiplantae > Streptophyta > Polypodiopsida > Salviniales > Salviniaceae > Azolla > Azolla caroliniana. The sequence goes on along the minus strand of NW_028231384.1, from coordinate 2,257 downwards.
AAATAATGTAGTGATTATATTTGTGTTTAATTTAAGTTAACAAATTAAGAAGGCTTTCAAGCTTCCACCGTGGCATGGAGTGGAGAAATAAGTAATATGTCTTGATGTATGGTGTACATTGTAGTCTTTGCCATTGGGGAGTGACATCTACCAAAATTTCAATTAACCCATTGTGAGAAAGGTGACCCCTTGAGACTCGATAGTGATAATTGGAAAGTGTCCCTCGAAGGTATGAGTACTTGTGTTGGCCCCTTCAAGGAATCTCAATTCATTATCTCCAACCCAACTTGAGGTGATTGATGCATTTCGAAGACATTTACAAATACACAAACATTTTCATGAGTGTAAATGCGATAAACACCCATTAAAGGTTGATAAGAACCTCCTATAACAAGTCATAGCTTGCCAGGCATTCGAGAAATGGGGAATAGATTTCCTTTGACCAACCAACACAACATTTAATCAAAATCATGACATCATTACTACCGTGGAATATTGCACAAAGTGGGCTAAAGTCAAAGCTTGCTAAAAGAGTGATGCACAAGACAGTGAGACACAACCCAATTTTTGTGTGGAACATAATTGTGCACTTTGATTGTCCATTAGAGTTAGTACGTGATAAAGGATCATGTTTCCTAAATGCAATCACTTGCTTGTTCGAGAATGCTAACGCATCACACAAGTATATTGTATTAGCCTCAATGTAACGATGAAGCATAGTTTGATGCATGTGAGAATTTATATGGTCTCTTTGAAATTGATCATACCCTTTAATTCTCTTTATTTTAGGAAAATTGTAAAATGAAATCATGTTTTTCATTAGTACAAACAAAGTTACTTAAAAGTGACACGGATGAGCTATATACATATTCCAATCGAAATCTTTAAATTTCTAAGACACAAGTAAACTCGAGTTCACATTTAAAAGTGACACTTCATATTTTTGATCCATTGTTTCGATATTACTTTTAGACTATGCACTGAAAATGTTTTTCTCAATGACATTTAACCTTAATATTATGTACTCTTCATAGAACTCACTAAATTAGGTGATAGGAACCATAACACATTATACCCACAAAGATAGAGTAAGAATGGAGAAAGAATATTTGTTGATCATTAAATTTAGGATGGATCCAGATTATCACAAATTTGAATTCCATAACGCTCATAACCACTAACTTCATAATATTATTGCTATGAGAAGAGTAACTTAATCTCCCCAGATATGTATTTCAATAAATATAGTTGCAAGTGCGTGTGGTTGAAGGTTAGCAAAAACATACCTAGTGCGTAGTTCTCCTCAAATTGTGGGAAGGCACAAAGGATTTGGGTATTCTACATAAAGAACCTTTAATATGATGTAGATGCAAAATCATGTGTTGTTTTGATCAAGTGCTTTGAAAATATGTTTTAGATAAGCTTTTAAGACACATTAAGCATATGTATATTCATGCAAGGACATTCTCATGATGGGGTCCTTATCTTACATGGAGCTTAACTGTATTTTCCTGATGTGCAACATCACTCAAGAGAGATGTGTATTTAGTTCCATTCAACTACCACAACAAGATGCATTAGAACTTGCCAACCCATTTGTTAACCATACATTTGAGTCATTAACGTGGTTACACACATATCCCTTAACCTTTCCCATGTCATGATATAATAGCTTTAGTCCATAAAACATTATCCACTTGAAATAAGATGTTTGTTGGTGCAACGTGAGTTTTTTGGCGGGACTTGTTTGCTAGTGATATCTATTTGTACGTTGGTAAAGACAACAAATAGATCACATCCTCATGCTACAACCATAGCCCTAACCTTGATATGAATATGATGTTTCACTACTCAAATTATATGTGCACTTGTGATCACTATTACATATTGTATGTGCATATGCAATATACCTTGTAAAATGTGTAATCTTGACTTTTGGTGTTTGATATCTTGGTGAAGCTTCTTCACATCCACATAGCGGAATAATACTTGTTGTGCGTAGGGATCACATCATTCCTATAAATCTAAGCCCCAAACGTATTTTGCATGATACTAGTAAACATGCAGCAACCATGATAACGTAGCAAATGTGATGATCACATTTCTAGCCATAAACACTACTTATATACTAGTTTCTCTTCTTTAGATGAAAGTTGTCATGGTGGAAGCATGCTAAAATGATGAGTTTAGAGCTGGATCATGTTACTTTTTTTTATGCATTTTATCCTTCATGCTCTCTGCGCAATTGTAGAAATTG
>NW_028231383.1:0-13488 GCF_043228905.1 Azolla caroliniana | reverse complement strand
ATCTGTTTGTGCATATTGGTGTGTTTGGTGGTGTCGGGAGCACAACCCCTTTGATTCTTGTGCATAAGAGTCGGTGTCGCGCGCATGCTCTCCCTCTCCTTTGTCTCTCTCTCTCTCTCTCGTGTTCGGTTGCATCCGGGTCTTGTCCGGTGTCGGTTTTCTTGGCATCCCTTCTCTCCCTCGTCTGAGACCCCCTGTGGTCCCGCCCCTTCTTCACGCACGCGCGTAATAACTCGACACTGTACTGTGTACGCATCCGCACACGCGCGTCCTAACCGCGCCGTGTATGCATTTGCGTGCTCGTCCGCCCACAGACGTCCGTCCGAGCGTCCCACGAGGCCGTGCACGCGTACGCCCGAAACTTGCACGCGCGTACGTCCAAAAACATCCACACGGCTTTGCACATGCGTGTACGCTCGAAGCGTCCACACGTCGTAAACATCCACATGGCCGTGCACACACGCGTATGCCCGAAGCGTCCACATGGGCAAACGTCCAAAGCCCGAAGCGTCCACACGGTCGTGCACACATGCGTACGCCCAAAGCGTCCACAAGGCGCAAACATCCACACGATCGTGCACACGCGCATCCTGATCGTGCCGTGTACGCATCCGCACACGCATGTCTCGACCGCGCCGGGTACGCATCTGCACGCTCGTCCGCACACACGCGTTCCGTCCGAGCTTCCCACAAGGCCGTGCACGTGTACACGTGTATGTCTGAAAACCTCCACACGATCGTCCACACGCCGAAAACGTCCACACGGTCGTGCACACATGCGTACGCCCGAAGCGTCCACAAGACGAAAACGTGCAAACACGTACGCCCAAAACATCCGTGACGCAAATGTCTACACGGTCGTGCACACGCGCATACCTCCAAAACGTGCACACCACACAATGTAGCCCAAGTCACCTTGAACATTCTGTGCTCCACACATTGATATAATGAATATGTTTTGGTTTCCATTATATATCTTGGGTTCCAATGTTGTCCTATGTATGTGTGATACCTCACAGTTTTGTCTTTTCTTTTTTTTTCTTCAAACTTTACACTCACATAACTTGATACTTGTTTATCCATTTTAGGCGTAGTAAAAGACATTATGAAGCTCTTGAAGACATCTATCTTTCCATATGAATACATTAAGGTAATCTTAAATAGTTCTTTTACTAGTTTTCATATCGTGTGTGAAAAACCACACGACATTCACCCCCACCAAACCTGCACATCCACCGGTATGTGTCAATTGTGGTGAGGTTCCTCTTTTAATTACTCTTTTTCAACCTCGATGTTCGAGGCTATATCATCCAGAGCTTCGATCTCAAGATTTGGGGCCTCTCTTCTCTTAAAGATCTTGATTCTTTTTCTTGCAATTGGCAAAGCAAGTCAAGTTCCATCTAACTCCACTAAAAAATAGGTTGCATTGCTTTCTATTTTCTTGACCATATACGGGCCAAACCATCGTTTTGCGAACTTTCGAGCTGTGCTATATTGATTATCGAGACTACTATCATAGACAAGAACCCAATCTCCGTCTTCAATTTTTCTTTGTCGAAGACTATGCTTTCTATCAAAATTCTCCTTGTTCTTCAATTGAGCTTGGTGCAACCGTTCTATTGCCAACTCGACATCCTCGGGCCTCCGTTCTAGTTATTGAATCGTCGTGGCTAGCAAGTCTTCCCGACTCATTTCCTCTTGCCATGGCAAAGATGTCCACAAAGCAACACTATGCTCAATAGGCATTATTGGTTTTTTCCCTAATATGAGTTCGGTCGGCATATATCCTGTAGTCGTGCTATGTGTAGTTCTATCAACCCACAATGCATAAGGTAGTAATCGTGGCCAATTCTCCATCTTTCCGTCGCAAGCCTTTGCTAGAGCTTTTACAATCGGACTATGTCCTCGTTCCACCTTCCCATTTGCATCCGGGTTGTATGCCATGGTGAGCGATAGTTTGACGCATCTAAGTCTTTAGCTTCATTTGCATCTAATTCTCCCCTATCAGCTACTATTTTGCCAACACATCCGTATCGACAAATAACATCTTCAAGGAGAAACTTACAAACCACCGAAGTTGTTTTATTCCTTGGCGCCCGTCCTTCTACTTGGTTGGTGAGATCTTGTCTTGCTAGCACGAGATACTTCATTTGCCCCAATCCCATCGGCATAACCACTATGTCTACCAACCACTTATAGTGCATTGATAATGGATATGTCAGATGAAGTTCATCCCTATGTTGAATATTCGAGTATAATTGGCATTGCTCACATGTTTCAACATAGCTTGCTACATCTTTGTAAACACCCGGTCACCAATACTTCTCCTTGAGCTTTGCAAATGTTGCCCATATACCTCGATGACCTGCCCACACACTATCATGAAATTCAGCAATTAGTGTTTGTTGATCTTGTTTCTTGCACACCACTTGAAGTGGAGTTCCATTCTTCTTCTTTAGAAACTTCCATAGATGTCCTTCTTTGAGGAATAACTTGTAGGACTTCTTTCTAATTCGGTAGAAGTTCACCCTCATAATCTTCTACTTTAAACATGGCAAGCACTCGAGCACAAGAAACCATAAAGAAGTTTAGGCCAACATCTCCTTCATCGGAGTGCAAATTTTCTTCACCCTCATACCTTGCCCTTGATAACATATCGGCCACCACATTATGCTTCCCATTTATATGTCAAATCTCGGGGTTGAGGGACTTGATATAGGCAATCCATCGCAGCATAGCAATATCTGGTGTAGCACAACCGGATATCATTTCGAGAATAGGTAGACAATCAGTTTCGATTATGACCTTTGTTTTGATAAGGTAGTCACGATCGGTTTTAACCGCAGATACTATTCCCCATAGCTCTCTCTTTACTTGGGCATACTTCCTTTGTCTTTCAATGAACACCTTTGCACCGAATCGGATTGCATACCGATTCTTTTCTTTGTCTTCTTGGTTTATCACCCATCCAATTCCGGTTGGGCTCGTATCCACCGTCACATATATCGGGGTACCTTTGGTGTAGTCGGCTTTTCGCAGTGCCAGAGCTTCCAATAATAGTTTCTTTAGCTTTTGAACCGCGTAGGTATGCTCATCTTCCCATTCGAACTTCTTCCTTTTCTTTAGTAATCCATACAATGGTTCAGCGACATGAGAATAATGTGGAATCCATATGTGATAGAATGCACATGCTCCCAAGAATCTTCGCACCTCTGTTTGAGACACACATTCTTCTTTCATCTCTTGAATAGCCTTCACCTTGGATGGAGATGGCTTCCGTCCATCAGACCCACATAAGTGTCCTACTACCAATATTTATGGTTGACCGAATGCAGACATCTCTCCCGAAAACATGAGATTTGCATCCTCAACCTTTTGCAACACCTTCTCGCTATCCTTTATATGATCAATGACGAATCTTCGGCAACTATCTTCATATTTTTCTTCCACCAAGCATCCTTTGATTGGAATATCATCTAAGAAGGGCATTGTGATATCAGCGATACAATCCCTCAACACTTTGTTCATGGCATTCACCATGTGGGCTATGGAATTTGTTGCACCTTGGGGTAAGGTGCACATCCTTATCAACCCGATCGGCGTCCTCATTGTCGTTATTTCTCTACTATCGACAACCAATTCAAATTGATCACAGCCCGAGTAGAGATCACCAATGGAGTAGATCGATCTTCCCGCGAAGGCTTCGGCAGATTCATCCACACTTGGACCAATTCCGGCATTTCGGATCGTCACCTTGTTGACAGGTTGGAGATCTTGAATAAAGCGTAAGGACCCATTCTTCTTCAGCACCGTTAACCATCTATTGGCGTAGGGAGAATTGAATGGCTCAAGTATTCCCATCCTAACCTTTTCCTTTAGAAGCTCAATCAACTTCGGAATGTGAGCTCTTGGAACCGATATCGGCTTGAGGTTCCAAGGTACATGCGGCACCGTAAAAATAACCATCGGCTCTATCATCTTCGGGTCGGCACATTCGATTTCTTGTAGAGAGAAGGCAAAGGCTTTCCATGTCTCTCAAGCATTCCGTGGAACATTCTCTCCTCTTCAGGGAGAAGGAAATCTTCCCTTCCAACTTGTAGCTTTCCTTTCGTCTCTTTGGTGAAGACATGACCTATTGCCTTTGGATCCCTTAAGCTTGGATCATTAGCAACTTCCTTCATCTTCTATCAGCTATCTTCCGGTAGCGAAACCGCAACTAGCTTGATCTTCTTATCCACCGTTTTATATTTTGAGTTGACTTCAGCTTCCTCCATCAAGATGCCTTGATGATATTCATCGATGATAGCATACATGTTGACGGAGTTAACCGAAATCACATATTGATCGTGAGGGTAGCTCAAGTCCACGACTTCCTCGATTTCGCCAATGGTGTTGTTAAATGAGGCTTCCTCTAGAATATGAGACACGAATTCTTCTTCTTCAATTATGCTTTCCTCTTTCAGCATCTTCTCGAAGTCTTGTATCTGATGCTTGTCCTTCTTGTTGAGTAGTGTTAGTTTACATGCACCACTAGGTGTCACACATGTTGCTTCTCCTTGCGATCCACTTATTTTGCTTCCTTGTGGGGACTTATGATTGCTCGGACTATTTGTGCCCCACGCTTCAATAGTCCACTCTAAATATCTGAGGATTCGCCTCCAAGGCTATCTCGGTTCCTTTCGTGATTAGCCCGCACCGTAAGGAATTGAACAGATCTTTGATTGTCAAGGCTCTTGACTCGCACGAAGTCCGCTCCATTATCGAACACCTTAGTCTCCATCCGGGATGATGTGATATATGGTTGTCCTAGGATGATGGGATGTGAAGCCGAGTCTTGCACAAAGAAGTGTTGATCCATCTCCACAGCTCTGATCGTGACTTTAACATTGGGGCAAGCTCTGTACAGGTCTTCCGTGGCCTTCGTTGCTGCTCGTAACTTCTATCTGTGGTTTGTGTTGATCGGCCATCTTCCTTTCTTGTAGAATTCTGTCGACATGAGGTTGATCTCCGAACCATGGTCAATCAAGGCTACCATGGTCTCTTTCTTCTCTTTGATCTTCACCGGCGTCTCCATTGTCGCTCTTGCCCAATGAGGCCGAGAGTAATGGTTGTCCTCCATCACTTCTTCTTCCTCCTCCTCTTCCGATCTTGCCATGGTTATGGCACTTGTTTTCACCTCCTCTTCATCCGATTGTTACCGCTTCCACTTAATCAAGTCCACGATAGTATCGTGGAACTCCTTCTTAGTGATCCCAAGTAGCTCTCTCAAAGTAAGGTCGACATGACTATCTAAAACCTTCTCCTCAAGGACCTTCCGCAAGTTGGTTGTTTGTTCTATGTCCGACCTTAGCTTGTAAGTCGGCGCCGCTCATTCTTTTCCTTTCTTCACAAATTCATCGACATCCATCCAAGAAGTTCGGCTCGATCCACCGGGCTTCATGCTTGTTTCTCCGATCTCTTTTCCTGGCGTAGGTTGGGCTTGTCCTTCTTTCCCTGCATTCCTCGTATTGTGACGCTTTGATGTGCCATCTTCTTCACCGGTTCTTTTCCTCTTCTCTTCAACAAGAGCTTCATAGTTGTCACACACAACCTCCGCAAAGCTTGTGTTATCGTTGACTAGATCCTACCATCCGGTAACTCGTCGCACATTCCGATCAGCATGTTTTAGATCCTCCAAATCTATTTTTCCTTTCTTTTCGCACTCGAATACCGTTGGCCAAAATCCAGCTCCCGGCTTTATCGTCTTTAGATTCTCTCTTCCAACTCGTATTCCCGCCGATGCGGCATAGTGCATAGCTTCTACATGCCTTACATCTTCCTCTTCCACGATCTTTTTCAACCCTCCTCTTCCGAAGTTCACTTGTAGTGGCTTCCGGGTCTCGCTCGAATGAATCATGTTGTCGTCCAAATAGACGACGTTCTTGCGAATCGCGTCTTGCAAGTCAATGCACTCCCTTCGCGATGCTCGAAGCTGTCACACCACAGACATCTATACGCTTCTTTTCCCTTGGACCCATGTTGACCTAAGTTGGCCAACGATACCACTTCAAACTTCTTGGAGAGCTCTTCGATTATGGATTCTTCCATCGCTTTCTTGTCAAAATTGTTGATCGGCTTGCAAGGCTCGATCGTCATAGGCGTCTTCCTCCTCCACGATTGTGGATTCTCCATATCAGTTTCCTCTTGCCATTGTCGACACTTATTAAGACGGTTACAAGCCTTCTTCACTGTCGCCTAGTCCACTACCAAACCATTTGGTTGTGTTTTCTCCTCCAAAAAGTTGCCCAATTCTCGTCGATCTTTTGCATCCACTGCCTTTAGGAATAGTAGGACTTTATCTCCATCGAGAACTCATTGATCAACACTCGAAAGTCGGATGTACTTCTGGTCGAATTTGACATATACTCCAGACACACACATATTCTTCCCTTTCTTCTCGATCCAAGACATTAGCGTATGTCGAGTCATCCGTGATGCATCTTCAAGCATGTATTCAACGTGAAGCGTCTTTTCGAACTCGCCCAAGTTGCATGCTCATTTTGGATCTCCATGACGCACTCGCGGATCCCTGGTTCCACCACACGTTTGAAGCTAGAAATTTGTTTCAGATCATTGACATCCCTTTGTTGCATCTCGTTCCGATAGGTAGAAAGAAAATCCGTGATATTCTTGCCACCAAATCGTCCAGCTATCTCGATCGTACGATCAACAATTTTGTCGATTAAAGCTTCTCGATCTCTCACCTTCAACATGTATTCCACTACAGACACCATGCCTTTTGTTAATTCCTCTCCTAGAGTTCCGCTTGTGGAAGCCATCATTGCACTTGATATCCTCCCTACCGCCACTTTCACGTCGGGTTCACCACTTAATTATGTCGTGAAAATCCGTCCCTATGTGCGGATCGCGAGGCGGAACTGCCGGGGTTCTGGACTAGAAGGAATTAGTGCAACATGTACAACACAAGCAAAATTCACATATAAGACGAGTAGATGAGAGAAAATGTTCATTTATTGCATAAGAAAATATATTCTTTTATAATTCAAGAATCTTGTTACAACGGGTTAGAGATGAAAATGAGAGATAAAAATTTTATAGAAAGGAGCCAACAACCATGTAAGGAGTGGTCCAATATGAATATGAGAGATTATTCTTCCCCAAGGAATGGGAGAGAGAAGAAGAGAGGAAAAGAAAACAATTAGTGGGAAAAAATGGGACATATATCGAGCTCTTTCTTGATCCTCCTTCCCAATGTTACTTTGCATGTCCACTTTCAGTTGCATGGCCTCTACTTTTAGTTGCATGCTTCCATTTTTAGTTGCAAGCCTTTTACTTTTAGTTGCATGGCCTTAGCTTTTAGTTGCATCCGACCATCCGTAAAATTCGGCCAAATGACTTAATCATCCATAAAGTTTAGCCCATGTGTAATCCGTACGTGCGTCGCAACCAAACCGTAGACGCGTCCGTGTGCAAAAGTCCCGACCGCGCAGTGTACGCATCCACCCACGCGCGCGTCCCGAGCAAGCCGTGTACGCATCCGCGCGTCCATCTAAGCAAGCAGTGTACGCATCCGTGCGTCCGTTCGAGCAACCCACGAGGCTGTGCACGCGTATGCCCGAAGCGGCCAGACAGTCGTGCACACATGCGTACACCCACACATCCGTGCGTCCGTCGGAGCGTCCCACGAGGCCGTGCACGCATATGCCCGAAGCGTCCACACTGCCTTTTACTTTTAGTTGCATGGCCATGGCTTTTAGTTGCATCCGACCATCCGTAAAATTCGGCCAAATGACCTAATCATCCATAAAGTTTAGCCCGTGCATAATCCGTACGTGCGTCACAACCAAACCGTAGACGCGTCCATGCGCAAAAGTCCCGACCGCACAGTGTACGCATCCACGCGCGCGCGCGTCCCGAGCAAGCTAGGGGTCATGCACGGCCGTGCACACGTGCGTACACCCACGCATCCGCGCGTCTGCGCGTCCGTCGGAGCGTCCCACGAGGCCGTGCACGCATATGCCCGAAGCATCCACACTGCCTTTTACTTTTAGTTGCATGGCCTTGGCTTTTAGTTGCATCTGACCATCCATAAAATTCATCCAAATGACCTAATCATCCATAAAGTTCAGCCCGTGCGTAATCCGTACGTGCGTCGCAACCAAACCGTCCACGCGTCCACCCGCAAAAGTCCCGACCGCACAGTGTACTCGAGTGCATGCATGGCCGTGTGGATGCTTTGGGTGTACGCACGTGCATGCACGGCCGTGTGGATGCTTTGGGTGTACGAGCGTCTGCACGGTCGTGTGGATGCTTCGGGCATACGCATGCACGTCATCGTGGGACGTGCAGATGCGTGGGTGTATGCGCATGTGCACGGCCGTGTGGACGTTTCGGGCATACGCGTGCACGGCCTCGTGGGATGCTCGGACAGACGCAAGGATGCGTACACAGCTTGCTCGGGACGCGCGCGTGGGTGGATGCGTACACTGTGCAGTCGGGACTTTTGCGTGGCCGTGTGGACGCTTCGGGCATACGCGTGCACGGCCTCGTGGGATGCTCGGACGGATGGACGAATGCGTACACGGATTGCCCGGACGGATACGCAGATGCGTACATAGCTTGCTCGGGACGCGCGTGTGCGTAGTCGCGTCCACGCGCAAAAGTCCCGGACCGCACAATGTACGCATCCACGCACGCGCGTGTCCCGAGCAAGATATGTACGCATCCGCGCGTCCGTCCGAGCATCCCACGAGGCCGTGCACACGTATGCCCGAAGCGTTCACACGACAGCGCGTCCGTCCGAGCATCCCACAAGGTCGTGCACACGCGCGTCCGTCCGAGTGTCCCACAATGCCGTGCACGCGTATGCCCGAAGCATCCACACGACCGTGCACATGCGCGTACACCCAAAGCATCCACACAACCCATCCACACGGCCATGCATATACGCATACGCCTGAAGCATCCACACGTCCATGCACACGTGTGTACGTTCGAAACGTGCACACCACACAATGTAGCCCAAGTCACCTTGAACATTCTATGCTCCACACATTGATATAATGAATATGTTTTGGTTTCCCTTATATATCCTAGGTTCCAATGTTGTCCTGTCTATGTGGGATACCTCACAGTTTTGTCTTTTCTTTTTTACTTGATACTTGTTTATCCGTTTTAGGCATAATAAAATACGTTATGAAGCTCTTGAAGACATCTATCTTTACATATGAATACATTAAGCTAATCTTAAATAATTGATTTACTAGTTTTCATATCGTGTGTGAAAAACCACATGACACCGTGATGCCAAAGGAAGTGTGGGAGAATCTATGGATGATTTTCGCGGCCAACACAACCACAAGAAAGCTTCAACTACGCCAAGAGTTGAACAACATCCAACAAAGGGATATGTTTTTCACAAGCTACACCTTGAAGATCAAGGAGCTTTGTGACTCGCTCGGCTCAATAAGCGTCAATGTGGACGATGATGAGATGGTGCAAATATGCCTCAACGGCCTTGCACCATGGTTCGACGCAATGAGGACCGTCGTACTAGCAAGGGAGAATCCTCCCTCTTTCTTTGATCTTCAATGCATGTTGTCGGTTGAAGAAAACCATGTTCGAACGAGGAGCAATATGCTTCGGAAGGCCACATTCTTTACACACATTTGAAGGGAGGAAGAGGACGCAACCGAGCAAGAGGGCGATTCGGCCAAGGACGAGGCGGATGAGGTCCAACTTACGAAAATAATTCCTAATTTTAGCAACAAGACGGAAGCCATCGAGGAACATACGGAAGAAGGGGGAGCTTCCATTCCGGTCCGAGCTGACAAACCTCGATCGAATGCGGAAGAAGGTGAACAAACAAAGAAGGTGAACGAACTTGTATAAAAAATTTCTTGCATGTACCCACCATAATGAAGAATTTGGTCTCGGTCGACCCAATTGTGGAGCAAGGGATGCAAGTTCGATTCAACCAAGGTGGTTGCCTCATCGAGAAGGAAGGCTGACTAATTGCTCGTGGTCGAAGGGAAGGCCGAATGTTTATCCTTAAATCGAACGAGGTGAAATCGGCCATGTTTACAAAGGGCCTCTAACCAAACACCGACATAGAGTTATGGCATAAATGAATCGGCCATATCAATCTCAACAAACTGAAGGTGATGCACATCTCGGCCAAGTCCAAAGATGGACAAAGAAGGGCAAAATGTCGGAATATGAAGATGATCAATTCGACGACAACGAATCGACTCACTCACTCGATAGTGAGTTTGATGGGTTTGATGTGCCTCTTATGAGGTCACCCGGAGTTAAGAAAGCACTCACATTGGCAAATGAGAAACTCTGTCTCTCTACCCGAGAGAAGAATACGGTTAGCCGATTTGGCTACAACGACTATATGGCATACCATTATGTCTTTATGATGAAGGTAGCAGCAGTACGAGAACCGGAGAGCTTTGTCGAAGCCACTAAAGATCCGTGATGGGTTGAAGCGATGAACCAGGAGATGCAAGCTCTCAGCAAGAACGAGACATGGGATCGCATCCCTCACTCACCGCACAAGAAGGCAATCAACGGCAAATGGGTATACAAAGCTCGACTTATAGCAAAGGGCTTGTTGTAGTGAAAGGGTGCCACCTCCACCAGATGGATGTCAAGAACGCCTTTCTTCAAGGCAAATTAGAAGAGGAGGTGTGCATGGTACATCCACCCAAGTTTGAATCCAACATTCATCTGAAAGCCATCTGCTAACTCAAGAAGCCTCTCTACGGCCTTAAGCAAGCATCACATGCTTAGCATTCAAAGATAACACAATATCTTCATCTAATTGGCTTCCGAATGTCAAAATCTGACAATTCTCTCTATATAAGAAGTGATTCTGAAAGCCCGTTTGTCATCATCCTATACGTGGATGATCTGGTCATTGGAGGTGAGCATCTAGTCAACGTTAACAAGGTCAAGTCCCTCCTCTCCAGCAAATTCGAGATGGCAGACATGAAAGAAGTCCATTACTTCCTTGGCATTGAAGTAATCCAGACTCCAACCAAAGTAATGGCCTCTCAACGATAGTACATCCTTAACTTGTTATACAAGTTCGGGATGACTGAGTGCAAATCTATGGCAACCCCTCTCGATCGAAACCTCAAACTGGATACCAACTCTGGCATTACAGAGTTTGAGCCAACTCAGTATCAACAACTGATCGGGAGCCTCATCTACCTCACGATTACCCAACCCGACCTAAGCTATCCGGTCGACCTCCTTAACCAATTCATGCAAACTCCACGAGATATCCATTTGGATTGTGCTAAGCGAGTGCTACGATACGTGAGTGGAACGATGGACTATGGCATTCTCTATAAGTCGGCCATGCTAATTCAACTCGAAGGATACACAGATGCCGACTAGACTGGCTACAAAGGTGATCGACGATCAAGTGAACCTTTTGTTTCGTCTTCTCCCTTGGAAGTGGAGACATCTCCAGGAGTAGTAAGAAGCAACCAACCGTCGCTCTTTCGAGCACAGAGGCCGAATACATGGGCGCGGGAGTGGCTGCATGTGACGTCGTGTGGCTCAAGAGGATATTGAAGGATCTGGGTGTTCCCATTAAAGATCCAATTCCCCTTTACTGTGACAAAATGAGCAATATTCATCTGGCTCAGAACCCGGTGTTCCACGCATGCACGAAGCATATCGAAGTGCATTATCACTTCATTCGAGAGCGCGTTCAAGCTGGAGATGTCGACCTTCAACACATCAACACAAATCTTGAGAAAACCGACATCTTCACCAAAGCCCTAGGAGATGACAAGCTTCGGCAATTCATCTCAGACCTTGGATTGATGATTCTTGACTTGCCAAGCTTGAGGGGGAGTACGTCCAAACGTCCAAGCAGACACCAAACAAGAGAGAACCGGATACCGTTCGAACCGGGTTACCAATTGAAGCGGACAAGCCGACCAAAGTTGAGCTTGAGGGGGCGTGTTGAGAATCAAGCTCAACCTAGCCTAGTGTGTGAACACACCCTTGAGAGTTTATGAACACTCAAAGGTCAAAAGTCACACTAGTACTCTTTACACATTAACTATGTGTCATAGAATCACATTCTTTGACACATAACTAATGAGTTTTCACATTCCCCATGACTCATGAGCTTCGGTACTTAATGAAGAGAGAGAGGGACTATATAAAGCACTCTCCTCCTACTTTGTAATATGTCGGTTAATCTCCTTTGTAGTATAAAATCTTCTTGAGTATTTTCTATTGCCTATCTATCTTGTGTTTCTCTTCTCTCCTCTCTCTCTCTCTCTCTCTCTCTCTCTCACACACACACACACACACATAACACACATCTCTAACCTATTCCACTACACAAGAATCACCATCGATTCTTTACAAACATATACAAGTTGTTCAAAGCTTTAAATATTTTTGTATTGACGTACCCGCCACAAATAAATGGAGTGGATGATTTGATTCTAGGCTTCAAGCAATTGGAAATCGTATTACCTTTTAGAGAATCAATACAACCAAAATGATACTTGTGGATGGGAAGTAAAACTATTGTTGTTCGATGCCATAGTAACTCAATTATTGCTTTATGGAGTAGAAGTATGGGGTGGCAATATCTCTCTTGATGCATGGAATGAGATTGAGAAAATTCAAAAGATGTCTTTAAGGAGGCAATTAGGAGTTAAATGCACTACCTCTTACTAGGTTATGCTCTTGGAAACGGGTGTTCGGCCCGAAGAGTATATAGGTACATTACAAAAGGTCCTGGGTAGGCATGGTTGAACCATACCATATTCTACGTTGATCAATTTGGCCTAATGGCCTCCTATAATTTGCACAATGAATTCTCCTCCTAACTTGTTTAATTCCTTCTCCTCTTTGTCACTCCTTCCACAATCTCATCCAAGTCCTTTACATATTTACATAACTTATCATATTAAGACCTTTGGACCCACTCTCCTTAATTTCTTCACATTGGATTTACCCTCCCTTTTTCTCTTTGTTACAACTTGTTATGAATTTTGGAGGGGTACTTCATTTCATTCCCTTCATGTCAAGGCTCACATATGTGATATAGGAGAAACATGATCAGAAGATCTTCCTAGATCTTGCAATATTTGACATGTACTAGACCTAAATATTATCACCCGTTCCGTTCTCAAGGAGGTATTTAAGAAACAAGCATATGCATCTCAACGTTTCTAGTGTTCCCACATATATCAAGATCCTCATAATGTTTCTAACCATGGAAGCTATTTTCATTGCCCTAGTTGGAGCACTTGATCTTTAGCTCAGATGTAGAGACTAGAACCCCTTAGACTAGGACGTTCTTTCTATCTTTATGTTTCCAAAATGTATCATTGAAAATAGAGCAATCTTCAAGAATTTATTTGTCTAGATATTATGTGTATACAAGAAGATTGTACAATTTGAGGAGTGTGTTTGCATTCCATGTTGTAGAGAACAAAATTTCTT
>NW_028231382.1:0-13495 GCF_043228905.1 Azolla caroliniana | reverse complement strand
ATGTTGTGATAATCTTAAAGATAATTTCTATTTTCGAAGGCCGATATCCCATTTGGGGTTCTAGTGTGCTTGCTTTACCTTTGAAGGACAAACGAGCTTTTTGTTGGTGCTCTCAATAAATGATATCTAAATGTAGATAAAACTATTTTGAAATGAATAGATTGTTAACTAATAGATGTATCACGGTCCCTTCCATTCTCTTCTACAAATGAACCATGATTCATCGAATGGGTTGATTTCAATCGTTGGTAATTTACATCTTTTATTATAATGCTCTCATGCTAATCCAAAGGTGGAGAATTAGAGACGTGGGCATATATAAATCTACCTATGATCCCACATGATGTCAATATAAAACTTTTTTAATTCCTCGCTAACCATAATGCTTATGATTTGCCATAACCCTCTCTCCTTTGTAAAGAATGCACTGTATCAATATACATCAATACAACCAACGTATCATTATCATAATATCAAAGACATAAGGTCAAGTAGAAAATGTCACACATGGGGATGTATGTGTTGATTATGTTGTAGCATTGTACATGAATATCTCTCTTTCTATGCCACACTCACACAATACTTATTGGCCTCTACTTGTCCACACTCTCCATTCCAAGCTCAACATGTGTCATGATCCTAGCATTATGAACTATTGTTTCTCTTTTTCCAACCAACTTGTCGACGCCCACTTTAGAGAATCAAGAGAGAGGAAGGCACGCACGCACATATCAATCAAAATTGCGAAAAAACATAGGGATATGTGGTGCGAGATTCGAGAAATTATTTTGATAAATGATTCTTGAATGTCGTATTTTCTTCTTCTTTTTGAAAATTGAAGGGGAATATCTCTCTTTGTAATGTATATTTTTTTGAAGTTCAATGGCGCATCTTTTGAGATATATATGGCATTAGGTGGAATTAGAGAAAGTTAAAATTGATCAATGTGGATATAAAAACAAAAACTCAACACATAGAGATTTAGTTAACTAACACTTGTATCCACATGGATTTATAGTGCAGGGTGGTAACGTCTTCTAATGTGATGGGGTGAGACCTGGCAAAAATTCTGAAATTTTTGAGGAGATTTGGCTTATGGTGGTGTGTTTATCAGTCTGGCACATCTGGATCAGGTGATGTAAGTTTGTTTTTCAGCAGCAAACGCTCTCATGTAGGGAGGTGATGTTAAATATCTGGTTTGAGCTTTGTGGCTTGGTTGTGCGAATAGTATGACGTGAGTCAGGGGGAATTGAATGAAACAAAAAGGGCAAAGGTCAAAGTTCTTGCTGAAATGGGGTGGTTCTCCCATGATGGTCAAATCTTCATCGAGGCCTAAGTGGAATTACTAGGTGCCTAGGTGGTTGTTTTCGCCGATGGCTACCAATATTGTACATGCGTTGTAATTATGTATGTGTAGTTGAAGCACAAGTGGGTTAATATAGTCATGTTACCTGGATAACTTTGTTATAAAAGAGTTAGTTGGGAGAAGTAGAGTCGGGGTAAAATGGGGTTTATTTCAGTTTTGTTGGAGTTAAGGGCTGTGTGAGTTTTTGTTGTTTTTGTTTGATAGTTTTGGAGTTGTTCCTCCGAGTTGTCTATGTTGATCCCACTATAGATTCGGGCAAATTCAGTTGTATTCTATTTGCTAACTAATGCGAAGTAGTGTTTTCTGGGAAAAAAAAAAACATGTATCCACATAATGTATATATTAGATATAGTGATGGGTTAGAAACAATTTAAACCACTAACTAAAACATCATGAATTGAAAACCCTTTAGCATCATAGTCTTGCTAGTTAACAATTTGATTGCAATTATGTCCATAATAGACCATACGTTTTTGCAATTGAGTTTATCTCCGACTTAGTTAGTTACTCACTTAACTCAGTTCATGGTGCAAGTGGTGCTATTGCATGCATTTGCCCTCTTTTCCACTAGTGAGAGTTCTTATATCACTCAAGGTTATTGTTGTTCATGGTGCCATTGCCTAACACCCTTTTTAGTAAGCCTTTATATTATTGGTTGTAACCCTTAACAAGAAATGTACCATGTTCCAAGTGGATACAAGTTCTTGGAAACACTCAATGCCAAGAATGCATTTGGTCTTGATCAAAGACATTACAGTTGCAGACCATCCAGATGGTTCAAATTGCCTCCCCATAATGTAGTCGATTGAAGTAAATAAGCATTTCTTCATAGGCTACCCGAAACATTTTACCATGTTCTTGAAACCATGACGAGAGTTGTAGCAACCTGTACACAAAATGTGTGTTAATCCCATTGGAATATTAATATTGCATTTTTCAACATCTAGCCATGAACCCTTTAATTTTATCCATAGGAGGTATGGGTACTAATGGGAGAATAAACTTTGTCATTGCATGGACTGAAATGGAGAAAATCCAAAAATTGCTTTTACACAGACAATTTTGAGTTAAATCCTCCACGTCTTAACCTATCATGCTATTAGAAATAGTTGCTCTACCCATTGAGGTGCTAGTCACACAAAGACACATAAGTATATCACAAATGTCAAGAATATGCATGATTGCATATTGCCAAAACAAGATAGGAAGACAAGATGCAAAATATGAAAGCCTATTTTGAGCCAATTTCTCTCACTTGATTGGGTGATTGACATCATGAAATCATTTCAAAGGCGGGGAGTAAAAGATCTATCGGAGCTCTTGGGCAATGCTATGAACTATGTGATACAATACTAGAGGCACTAAGGATGCTAAAAAGAAAATTTTGGAATATCATAATGCAAATGTTAACCCCCAATGTTAGCCTTGATACAAGGCAAAAAGGCCAAAATGTATCTAGCCACATCAAACTACCTCCAAACAAGTACTAGGGTGATGATGCCATGGATGATACAATACTAGAGGCACTAAGGATGCTAAAAAGACAAATTTGGAATTTTATATTGCCAATGTTAACCCCCAACGTTGGCCTTGATACAAGGCAAAAATGCCAAAATGTATCTAGCCACATCATACTACCTCCAAACAAGTACTAGGATGATGATGCCATGGTACAATATCAACATCTAACTTGTGTGAGGGAGTTAGACTTGTGTTTATTAGGTTTTTATATTTATTTTTTTCCAAAAACTAGGTTTTTATATCTTGCATCCTATCTTCCAAGCTTGTTTCGGCAATATGTGATCATACATATTATTGTCTTTTATGATATACTTCCGTACTCTTTGCGTGATTAGCACCTCTATGGATTTACATGGCTCTTTTTCATATCATGACAAAGTAAGGCGTGGAGGATTTGACTCTGAATTCTCCATGTAAGGGCTTTTTAGAAATTTCTCTATTTTATTTCGTGCACTACGTCGGACAGTGCCACCCAACACTTCCACTCTATAAAAGGAACACTTGGACCACCATAACATTGAAGACCGTCAACCTCGCCTTCTATCCTTGAGTATCACTTCGGTTGCATTCATTCTCAAACACATAATAACTATTCCAACCTATTCGAAGCGTAAACGCATAGCATACATTCTATGTATTTGTCAATGGGACATTAGTACCAAGATATTTGAAGCTTTGCATCACTAAACCACCATCCATTTTCAATTGCCCTCTAACTTGGTCATATAATCATATGGTACAACTACTTTATACTCTAATGATATTCCAATCTCTATTATTCTTTAAGTCACTCCTTGGTATCAACTCTCTCTCACTCTTCCCCATATATTAAAATTTAACACAAACAACATACATAATTTACTTAAACTCCCTCATCGAGTTTCTTCACATGACATTAGATTAAATGATATGCATCATATGGTACAAAATAGAAGATTGATATTGGTCATCCCCTTTCAACAACCTCAAAAGCAGGTGCGATTTGCCAAGATATGGAAAACAATGACTATAATAACGTTATGATGCGACATATCAGTGTCTCTCAGATGACTTGCGTGAGATATGGGAGAACTTGGTGGCAGTAGTCCGCGGCAAGTATGACAACATGCAGGGTTCACCAGAGACTGTGAACAAGAGAAAGAAGAAGCTCCTTCACTTATGGAAAAAGTTACCCCTATTCTCTGAGTTAACTCAAGGGCCTCAATGGAACTATCAACTTCCTTGGACCCTTTCTTGATTAACAATGAAGCATGGCATAATGCAAAAAATAAAATAACTAATTATTATTATTTTTACCTTTTACAAAGTTCTAGCTTTGGTCTTAGGATTATCGTATATCATTGTACATGAAAATTGTAAGCTTTTGGGCACATAAGCTTAAGTTGTAGCATTCACATGTTTTTTTTAATACTAATGAGGAAAATCTTTGAAGAAAAAAAGAAAAAAAAGAAAAAAGAAAGATATGCATCATAATAACCATCATATCACATTTTAGTGATGAGATTAATGATGCAGATTTAAATAACGTTATATTATATTGAAATGGTGACGTTTTGCGATCGTTGAAAATTCTCACATGAGATTCCCTTTAAACCATGATTACTTTTCTTATATTTTTCAGATTGCAATTGGGGAAAGTTATATTTTTTGTAAACTATGGTATATAGTCAATGAGGGAATCATGACAATATGTTTTCTATACCTCTAGTTTAAAATGTTGTTAAACGTTAATACATGACAACTAATCGTCGTTAATGTTTTCTTATGTGCTAATTTTGAAGATTTTTTTTTTCAAGAAAAGATACTATATTAATATTAAGAAAGGCTCTAAGGGTTATGAGATTAGAATAATTTACGTTGTCCAGATTATGCATAATCTTTGTCCAAATCCCATTAATTATCTGAGCACATTTTGGAATACCTTAAAGCACACGACCTTCCAAATATACCAAATTGTGATACTACTTACCAATTGCCATATTCCAGGTTTACTAATCTCCATATGTGGATTCATGGGTATAATTGTTGAAGATTTTAATTAATGAACATAGCAAGACATGAGTAACATTATCTCTAGTGCAAATACTAATTATTTTTTTCTACCTGAGGTGGAACTACCAACCCCCACGTTGGTTGTTTCCTACTCACCTTCCACCCTCCCATCGTTGAAGGCCAGAGGATCGGGCTCGTGTTGACCAATGATGATTGTCACTAGTTTATAGCTCTAGATACCTACTTACATTAAGTAGAAAGTAAGAGAGGATATGTATGTAGTCACATATTCTTGAACTCGGCTGGGGGTGATTCCCCAACTTATATATATATATACACACACACACACATACACACACATATATTCCAAATAAAACTCCTTCCATTAGTTATAGAAATTTACATATGAGATTAATATATACAAATCCCTGGAGGGACGTGATAGGTCCACCTTATGTGGATGCCCACAGACTCAATAAAGGGGGTGGTCCACCATTGCTGGATGAAGGCTAATCTTTATCTTTCAACTCCATTGGAGTCGCCCTTGAGGCCATCATATTGGCTTTTTAGAGTGGCTACAACTTCACTCCATATCTCTTGCATTAACATTGTTGGCTGCGCGGTTTGGTTGGAGAAGACCAGTCGACACTGTTGTTTCCATAGAGTCTAAAGAGTTATTGGGCTGACCAATTCCAACACAACTTGAGATTTGGCATTGATAGGAGTTGAGTGGACATTGTCGATGGTGGAGAAAAAACCTCTTGTGCTTTTATCACCAAAGCCATCCCCTTATAGTCTTTTTGTAAAAATCTCTTCTAACTAATGGGAAAGTAACTCCTTTTTTGGAAAAAAAAACTAAATTATTTTACGCAATGGTCTCATTTTAATAAATGAGGTATATCTATTTCAGTGACACTAATAGTAGTAGGTTCAATTTTACTTTTCCACACAATGTCTTTCAAACCAACACACTCTAGGAGGTGCATGGAAAGTTGTAGATTTGGGAGTTAATATTGGCTATGGTGTAGTGTAAGATTTTCTTTGCGGACGACTATAACTCAATTGGTATAATCTAAAGTTCTTTTTCTCGTGATACAAAACTATGATTCACAAGCCTATCCCAAGGGAGAAAAAAGGAGATGAAAAAAATGACATTGCATTGCCAATGAAAGAGGGAGAAGGAAGGACTCTAGACCTTGAAGGGAAAGTTTAATGCTTAACTAATAACAATATATAAGACATCAAAATTGGATATTTATAAAGAACACATATTAGGAAAATCCTATGTGTTGAAGGTCATATATTAAAGAAAATTGAAAATTTCTATAAAGAGAGAATAATTGTGAAATATAAATGATGGATTCATTTAATAACAATAGAATGTTCACATGATTGCCCTACCCTATGGGTTTGTAAGGGAGAGGAGAGAAATTATTAGAGCATGTAAGTCATTACATCAAAAGCCTAGAAAGGACCGAAGAGAATGAACAACCGACAAGAACTGAGGAATGCAAGACCAATTTCACCACACAATTAAAACATATGAACAATTGGTATCCTATGAAAATAAAGATATTAATATTGTCATGATTTTATACAAAATGCCTCTTTGATTCATTGTATTTGCATCTTGAAGGCTTCATGCCTCTAAAAGAAATACAAACCAACAACATGAATGCAATTAATGATAAAGCAACATCATGAATGTGATTTATGATGAAGCAATTATTAGTCAATAATTTGACAACTCGGTCTGTAGATAATTTTACCATATAGACTTGAAACACAACAATTATTCTCCCTACAAATTTTATTTCTCAGTAAATGTTATCTTTGTTTATGGATAAAACTTGATCATGTAGAAGTGATATTCAATAGAGTTTTCCACTGTGTTGATTGATAACAAAATTTCAAAGAATTTGTTTTAAAGTCAAAGTAAGAACTTTTGGTCATTGAGTATGAACATTTGATAACTTTGTATCTCAAACATGGATAATCTTTTTCCTCATTTGTATTAACTATGCAATACTTGAAATAATCACAATGTTCCATGGCAGTGTTTTGAATAAAGAAATAACTGTATATAATGTCAATACTTCATCAACCCCTCTTGGGTTTACGCTTTTTAGTTTAGATAAGAGTATTATGTCCGGTCGGCATTGCCCGTTTGATCTCGATACTCCGATAATACTTATACACCACCATAATATTAGAGTACCCAAGGGGAGCATACCAAGTGGAGAGGACTACGATGGTCACATGTTCAACTACTTCACCGTTAGCTCATACTACCTAGCACTTGCCTCTACTTCTTTTGAATGTTACATGCCGTTTTGTTGCATTGGCACACAATGTGAAACCACCACAATAACAATAATGATAGGTTGTGGTTGCAAAGGAGTGCACAAAAGCATAATATTCAGATTAATGGAACATTGTGGAGTCAAAATGTTGTCATAATGCTTCATATCTAACTCTTGAACATGTTGTTCTTTTAAAATGGTGACTAGGGTCTTCTTGAAGGCCTCAACGAAACCCCATTCTAATTTGATGAACAACCAAACGATCTCCCAACTGTCTCTTCGTTATATCTACATTGCGACGCCATTTGATAAATAGGAAGCTACATATGTACAATGGATCAACATACCTACAAAAGATTGGTCGGTTGACTTGATACATGGTCTAGCTTAGGTAGCAACAAAAAGTATGTGCAAATGGATGAATAAATTTTATAAGCTATGGAAATTCTAATAACTAACCTCGAGTTTAGACCTCTAAGAGAGAAAAGTTGTAGCATGCATGAAACACACTTTCTTGGGTATGCTTAATGAATTTTGGCTATAACCATATCTCAATAGCATTGATTAGTTTGCCCTTTGCTTATCCTTGAAAGCACTAAAGGATTGTGAGCACAATGCATTCTTACAAAAAAGAAAATAATGAAATTCTTTTAGGTGTTCCATGACTACACGTGAAAGTCATGTGAAAGCAATGGAGTGACATCCCCCAAAAGAGCAATGGAGCCGCAACATTAATCGCTATATATTTCCATACATTTTCTTTCTAATAAGGAAATTAGGAGTCATTCCCTAAAATAAAATTTTATTTGTAGACGCAAAGGAGTGACATATGCCAATAGTCATGATATCTTGTTCATCAAAGCAATGGTGACATTCTTCATGCTTAATATTCTAATCTAATTACCTTGTATCATTCTTCACAAAAAATTAGAATATTCATGACAACACCATTGTCTAATGTTGTATTGGTCAGTGGATATCCAAGAGGTCAAAGGAGTGTACATCCATTTTTGATGGATTTGGCTTTCCTATTTGGAAGATGGCAATGGCGTGATATTGTGCAAGGTTCTTGCCTTCATCCAATGCAACATGTCAATACTACTGATGCTAAAAGCATGACATGAACTTTATCAACATATGCTCAATAGGTCGTTGGGAGTTAGGTTTGCAACAAAAAATATATTGTGGCAAAATGATATCTTCATTTTCTTTTAAAAAGATTCTTTAATTTTAATGGATGTTGTTTC
Source organism: Azolla caroliniana (assembly GCF_043228905.1). Classification (NCBI taxonomy): domain Eukaryota; kingdom Viridiplantae; phylum Streptophyta; class Polypodiopsida; order Salviniales; family Salviniaceae; genus Azolla; species Azolla caroliniana. The sequence goes on along the minus strand of NW_028231382.1, from coordinate 5,066 downwards.
CTATTTAGCTTGTAATCAAGGTATGTGGGCCTAAATAGAAATACTATACTTGAAAGAGACTATGAACAAGTCGGGTTCACCTATACCCAAGGAAATCATGAGCCACAATATGCCCTAACTCCAAGGAGTTCAACCCAATTAATTATCTAGTTGAATGTAGTCTAAAACACTAGGAACACAATGTTGTTCCAAAACTAATGTTAATGAGGTGCATGGTGAGTCTCAAAGAAAGCCTTTTGTTGTTGTTGTAAGTGTTTGGTACATGACAAGTTATGGCGTTGGTCTTTGTTGAGAAATAATAGTGCGACCAATCACAAAAGGGTTCAATTTGGAGAATGGTCAATGAGGCATATATGACAAGATTGTGGGTTAACCTAATCACTCGTATTTGTCGTATCTTTTTGCAGAATGAATGTGCATACTTCGGTGTTGTAGGCCATCATAGGCTGCTTTGCTAGATACCTTACATGCCATATTATAGCCAACTTACTAATTACAAATAGGATGCCAATGAACCTATTCTAGTATGTGATTCTTCTCATGGGCTTTTGTGGTACAAGATGTCAATGAGCAAGAAAAAGCCATGACAATAAATAGTTAAGAGTTTGTCCTCATCCTTGATGAGCTCCAGGGATAGGAGTTAATTTGTTGCGAGAAATGTGGCCATTTTGAAGAGGATGGAAATATATGGGAAGTTGTCATTGACTTCTTTGTTATGCATTTTTTACTTGTCGTGAGAGGTAGTTAACTATCACATGTTGGGCATTTGCAAATTGCAATATCAAACTCCTAGAGTATGAGAATCCACCAAGCCAACTTGTTGTGTTGGTGACAAGCTAGATGAGAGGGAAATGTTCAATGTGGAATGTGAAGTCGTGGCCCAACAAGTAGATAGAACTTAGTCATGGCACTATAGATAATGTTGAGTGCTATTGTGGAATAGTTCGTTTCAACCTTGGTGAGTGGACGGTTGGCATAGAACAATGGTTTATATGATTTAGGCTTATAGTCCATTTGCATGAGCACTTTGTTGATGGCTATATTTAACACATCAACAAACACAAGAAACTCCTAATTCCAATATGGATATGTTGACCAAGGCTTGGGATAGGAGAACTGAGTCCCTAGAAGGAAATGATGGAGGACAATGTTAAGCCCTGCCTTACAAAACACAACACATAACTCATGAAGACATATACATTTGGTCAAATCGGATGCCCATGCTAAGATAAGAATAGCTTCATGCTAAGAGAAGAGGCATATACGATGAGTAGAAGGGAACAAGATTAATCTACAATTAGTAACGATGAGGAGAAAGCATATACTTTTGGTCAAATCGGGTGCCCATGCTAAGATAAGAATAGCTTCATGCTAAGAGAAGAGGCAATAGTGTGAGGAAATTCCATTTTTATCTTGCAAAACACCTCATGAGGACCATAAAGTGAGAGATAGATATGGTTCCCTATTTGTTTTGAGGTGATGCGTTTCAAGTTTTCATTTTAGAGAACTTGGATGGGTTTAAATGTCAGAGCAACAAATGATGAGGATGCCAGGAACATTGAAGCCGTTGATATGTAGTCTCGGTATTGGGGATTGTTCATCCAGAATTGGGGGCCTATTGGTTGGATTAATGGTAAACACAATGTCCATATGTTTGCTTTTATCCATGGGTGGTGTTTAGAGAAAAGAAGAGGATTCACGTTGGTATTAAGGGAAAGATGCCCAAAGACTACAAAGAACTCATAGTAAAATATAACCCTCATACCCACATCAACCAACATGTCGAAGAGCAAAAGGCAGCAAGCATGGTCATTCCAAGACAGAGGGCGGGAAAAGCCATCTTGGTGAAGCATATCTCCACTTTATTCTCTCCCCAAAAGAGGTGAAGACCTCTGCCTTTTTCCAAATTTCTCGAAAATGTTGTTACTTACGAAACACAACATCAGGCTGACCAGTTATTGCCTCATATTGACCTCTTAGAGTATGTAAGAGCATTGACTATATCTCCTTGACTAACTCAACCACATTTTGTTTGACTTTTTGAAATACACATTTGCATTGCCTTCCACAATACCCAAACTACTAAAGAAGATATCATAGGCCAAACCTTGTCCTCTTCCAAACACCGGATTGTTGATGTCTTCCATCAGAGAGGAGAAGGCAATCAATATACTCCTTTTCATAATTCTGTAATTCTTCAGCCAACCTTCCCCGTCTCACAAAACCCATGTGTGCACTTGTTTACGATAAATATAATCCAAAATTCTCAACATTCTTTTCCAGATTGCTCTAGTAATAGGACATACCCATAAAATATGATGAACCGATTCAATGGGAAAACCACAACTATCACATTTTAAATCATGGCAATGCCCCCACATCCATGACTTCACAGGAATGCCATAATGTACCAACAACCATCTAAACAATACAACTTTTTTAGGAATTTGTATGGACCATAGCCATTTCCAATAAGCATCCAACCAAGAGTCTGGTACATTACCAGATATCCAAAATTTTCAAGTTGCTGGCATAACAACCACACCCCTTCTTAGCAATTCTCTACCCATTTTTACCGATTACTAAAAAATGGGATTTGCTTACCGAGCATTCCTTGCATTGATATGATTTGTCATTTCCACTCACCAGGATCCCATAAAAGGTGATCAATGGGCTTATTCTCATAGACCCACAATTCAAATAGTCCATGGGTGGTGTTCATGTGAGTGTAGCACATGTTAGTTGGTCGATGTTGCACAAAATGAATTGTTTTTTTCATTTTGAGAGATCTAATATTTTTCTCTTTTGATTAAAACATGTTGAAGTATAGGTATGGACTTGATCGAACCAGATTTCAACTTGAACATCTTTGTGAGCATAATCTCTTGGTTCTAGTCTATAAAATAGTTATAAAAAAGGTTCATATTTTGGGAGAAATTTTGGAGGGAAAATCTTTTTAGCGAGCAACCTTTTTGAAGGGGATGTTTGAGTAAAACTTTAACGATAATTTGGAGTTGTTTTGACTACATTCTGGGGAAAGAATTCTAGGATAGCTTTTGCAAGTGGATCTTTTCAACGTTTGTAACTAGTCTCAATTTCTTGAACTTGATCGGAGGGAGATTCCCCGATCTATGTTTAAGCCTCCTTTTATAGTCTCTTTGTATAATACTACCTAACTAATGGGAACGTAGCTTCATTTTGGAAAAAATAAAAATAAAAATTTCTTGCGATCGGAGAATTCAATTGGAGCATGTTAATGTTGGGAAGTTCACATATAAGAGGATAACATACTCATTTTGAAGGGATAAAGACGACTTGAAACAATCTTATTCAATTTGGGGTGCCTCCTCTAGGATATAAACATTATGTTTTATTGTAAAATAGCAAGTATACCCCTTATAATAAGTAGATTCTACATTAAGCTTGTAATTTCTTTTACATCATCTATTGTCCACATATTCGTGAACCTTATCAAGCATACCTGTTGGGACCATAAACAAACTTGTAGATTTCATCAAAGATATATACGATATTTCTTGATTATTTGTTTATAGCTGGAAATATAGTTCTAAACAATTTCCCTTTGCCACATATACTACTCATTACTTTGAAAGCAACATATGAGGTCAAATCCTTTGTTGAGATATAGTACAACGGAAGGAAATACATCATACTACGATAGTTTTCTTTTTTTTCAAAATGAAGCTACTTTCCCATTAGTTAGGACGGATTATTACAAAAAGATTGTACAAGGAGGCTTATACGATAGTATTATTTTAAATAAACAAGTACTTGTACATATTACCCATTGCTCCATAGTAACATATAAGTGCATACCTTCCGATGAAGATAAGGTAAAAGTGCTCCAAGGATACTCTCTAGTAAATCCTCCATCAAATTAATTAATAATCTCCGCAAAGTTTACTTCTTCCATTGATTCTTCCATCCTTATATTTTCCAATCCCTTTTGTAGGTTCATTTCCCCTTCTTTTCTATTTGTTGCTAGTCTTTTCACAACACTTTGTGTTGTTTCACGTGTTTCATAGTCTATCTCAATTGACACAATTCATTTTTCCATTCACCACTTGTTCTTTTGTTTGAGCTCTTGGTATTGTCGTACGGAGTGACTCTTCCTCTAAATCTCCAAAGGTGATGGTTTGCAAATTTGTATCTTGTTGAGATTTCCCTTGGTTTGCTCTAATTTTTGCTTTGTGCCAAGACTAAGCACATTTTTTGTTCCTACTGTTTTGGCTTCTTGTATTAGAAGCAAAGTGGTCCCTTCTACTAACTCCTTGGCCTCCTATCCATCCTCATCCCTGACCCATTGGGACCTTATCAAGTGCATTGCCATTCGCTTGACTTCTTGTGCTATATTGATAATGATTGGTAAATTAGTTGTAAAATTGAAATATGGTGCAAGTTGGGGGGGGCATTGTGCTTCCTTTTGTGGCCCAAGATTTAACATTGATTACATTGCACATCTACCCAAGCTTCATCCATCTTTTTGGCCTCATCTTTTTGGTTTTAAGCTTTATTGAGTAGGGCATACATATGCATTTGCTAGTAATAAACAAAGGCCTTCTTGTTCTTTTCGCTTTTCCTCTCCCTTGTCTGTAGGAATTTTCCCTCTTATTTGAGTTTTTCATTTAATTGCTTCTTTTGAATTTACAATTTTATCTTAATGACTAGTGATACACATTATCATTAAAATTACATAATAGAGAAAGTCATGGGTTCACAAATTGGTCGTTGTGATTGGTTGAAAAGAAACTAGAGTGACACATGGAAGTCTTTGACTCCAACTTCTACTATACATCGAATTATGTTACTCTTGGGCCTAGGCCACTTTGACTTTTGACAAGCCCTTCGAATTCTCACCCTTCGAGTGATAACCAAGATCCCAAAACTCATCTTTAACACCATGCACATTTTGAATCAAGAGTAGGCATGAGAGTCATGAAAGTATGAATAAAAATGCGAGCTCAACTGAAATGATGGAATACAATTGTTCGAAACACATGAATGGTGACAAAACAATACATTCTTTGTTGGGAAAACCATTATTT
>NW_028231381.1:0-13503 GCF_043228905.1 Azolla caroliniana | reverse complement strand
AACAAGTCGGCCTGTTGGTGTTAGGAGCAATGTACAGCCTATTGAATCTTCCCTTCCTCAACTAATGAATGAAACAGTGTTAAGATTATACCTGGGCTCAAGCTGCAGAGAGTATGCTTGGCCGAACATATGCTCAATGTGAGAGAAGTCCCTTGATGAGCATACTAGTATTTATGATAAATGATTAAATGATATGCAATGCCCAATGTCTAGGCCCTATTGAGGTCTGGAATATCTATCTCTGATAAATCCCATGAATCAAATATGTGAATAATATTATTTTTAATTTCGGGCACGGGGGATGAGTTTCTACTAAGTGTGTAAGAACAGTGGCCCTCTGAAGTATACCATAATAAGATGCATGCATCCTTAACAGAAGGTCTCTTACCTGCTAGGTAATTGGTGCATTTGACTAGTAGGTAAACAAATAGGAACTCACTGTAGGTAAGCAGTTTAGTATCCTCTGATAGTGAAGGAACTCACTGTAGTAGAGAAGGACTGTAACATGTAAGCCAATTGATTTTGAACAATAAATAGAGGTGATTACTCATTGTTGGGCATATCATGCCTCAAAATCACAAAATATTAACAGATACTAATTCGTATATCAAACAATAAATAACATTTTGGATTATGGATTCATGAAGATTCTGTTTTCTACACATTTTCATGAACTAATTTTTACAGGTGAAGACAATTGATCCAGAAACAGGGAAGCCTGCAAGGAGGGAAACAAACACTATGCCACAATGGGCAGGCTCATGCTGGTATACACCATCAACTCACAATCATCCAATAAAGGTCATATTTTCAGAAAAGAGTGTACATGTGATTGTGGAATGGTATCTAATAGTGGCTATATATTCAGGTATTATCTCAGGTTTATGGATCCACATAATGTAAAGTCTTTGGTTGACCCTGAAAAGGAGAGGTAAATTTTATAGTATTGTAGCAGGTCTTAGTAGAAAAAATATACATTAAAATAGGAAGCTTTACTATATGCATCCAAAACTTTTCAGGTATTGGGGCCCGGTTGATCTGTATGTAGGAGGTGCAGAACATTCTGTTTTACGCTTATTGTATGCAAGGTTTTGGCACAAGGTATCTAAAGAGATTTTCAATGCATGAATGAATATATAATATTTTTTGTGGATACGTTTTTCTTCATATTGCGCTTCTACCATAGTGGCAAGCTATGTTTTCAATAACCTATGCACCTAGATTCATATCTTCCTAAGTGCACTAATTTACCAGATGCCACTATAGAATGTAGGGTTCTTGAATACATGACCTATTGGTCTCCACCAAACAACCTTATACTTCCTGCCAAGCTTTACATTATATGTTGTGTGATCAAGTTGAGGTTGTTCTTAAATTAGTATTAGATGCACATAGATTCAAATTGTACGAACTGCACTAATTTACCAGATGCCACGATAGAATCTAGGGGTTGAACACATGATCTTTTGGTCTCCACCGAACAACCTTATAATTCCTGCTGAGCTTTACATTATATGCTGTGTGATCTAGTGAGGGTTGTGCTCAAGTAGTATTCAGTGGAATTGAAAAGCACATTAGATCTATAACTTCTATCACCTATTAGCAATGTAAAATCACACTGACAAATGACATTAAAGAATGCAATTTTCATGACAAGTTCCTTACATGCAATCCTTATCAGATTGTTTGTGATGAAAGATGCAACATAACTTTCTTTGTTCAAAATCTTATGCTTCAGGTTCTTTATGATATTGGAGTTGTATCAACCAAAGAGCCATTTCAATGCTTGGTGAATCAAGGCATGATTCTTGGAGAAGTATGCGTCTTTTAGATTTTCAAACAATATATCCAAGTCAAACCTTATAAGAACCTTCTTTAAAAAGGTGTTATTCTGCATCTGTAGGTCGAGTACATAGTCAATAGAGATCATTCAGGAAACTTTGTCTCAGCTGAGTGTGTGGATGGAGGGTATAACTATACTCAGGAAAAAGTACCAGAAACCCAGGTAAATTTTGATGCAAAATGTATCAAGAACATTTTTTTATTTTTTTAACTGTATGAGTAATACTTCCCAAATTAGGGATTAGGTAAAGGTCATCATTACTAGACAAGTACATGACATGGATTGGAGATTAAACATTTTCCCCATTTGAATATAGGTGTTTGTCTTGGTAACATGTTTTTAAAAATCTCTTCCAAGTATGGACAGTAGTGACAATAGGAGCTTATATAACAAAACAACAGAAAACAGACAAGAAGTGATTGTTATCTTTGAAAGAAAGAAAATAATAAAATTATAAATGCGTCTGGTAATGCTGAAGTATGGACAATGGCCTTCTCTAGCTACCTAATGAAGGACAAATAAGACAGATTACACTGAAAGACATAGTCGATGATGACGATGATATATGTACTCTATGACGATCATCATGGCATGTGATGTGTTCTTATTGTTATATGATGTACGAGAACAATATATACTATAGAGAATTATGCAACTCATAATGGATGGCGTGTGGTGGGTTAGTTGGTTAAACCATTCCCATAGTATGAACTGCGGGATCACTCTAGACATGAGCTGCTGTGACTGTTTCTCTCAGTCTTCTACTCAATCTGATGGTTAATCTAAATGGTTGGTGTAGTCCTTGCGAAGAAAGAAAGATATATTTTCATCCTTTAAGAGGCCAACATGGCCAATCAGACCAAATGAGAGATTGAAACTCATCTACAAATGTTGTTTCCTTAGCTAAGCATGTAAGATTCTGAAGTTAGGTAGACCGAAAATTCTGCCTTCAATAGATCTCCACCATGGGCCACTCCAAGATGAAAGGGTCTCCAAGGTATGGAAAGCACCTTCAATCCTAGTGCAAAAACGACAACATTGATCATTTGTCCATGTCTCCATACATCACGTGTGGAGGAGAGGGATTCTAGGACTATCTTAAAAGGAACTGCCATAGGTGGCACTGATCTTGATTCCCAAGATTATATCATGTTAGGTGGGAGTGGGAGTGGATGTTGAGGTGGAGTCCAAATCTCACAGAAGTAGGAGAATGTGGATGCATGTTGATCTGGAAGTTCAGCGGCCTAGATTATGCGATGAATGTGCAAGGCTCCTGAAATAGTGCTCATCGATACTGTCTCTCTTGTAACATCAATGCTGCATATAATCATGTCTGGCTGTACTATTTCAAAGCTCTCAGAAGTGCTTATGAATGTGACACCCACAGGAATTCGTGAAGGTATCCCAAAGCTCACATTAAGTGTTATGTTAGCATCTAAATCCTAGGATTTCCTTACCTCTAATTAGATTCTAACATAACTATAAAGTTATATGATTAGTTCACATTGAGTAAGTGTTATGTTAGAATGTAAATCCTAGAATTTTCTTACCACTAATTAGATGCTTAATGAATTGATTATAGTCTCTCTCTAGCCTCTTGATTTGAATTCTTAGATCAGTGCACTTTTCTCTTTTAATAAGGTGTGAATCCTTTTTCTATAGAGCTAATAGAAAGGGAAATAAAAATTAGAAGGGAGGAAACATCTTTGTATGAATCCTCTTTCCCAGAATTCATAAATTTCAGTTGATTTTTACTTTAGGTTTTGAAAGTTGGGGAGAGCTATGTGCTTAAAGACTTTCCAAATATCAGGGTTATTGCAAGGGCTTTCAAAATGAGCAAGAGCAGGGGTAATGTGATCAATCCAGATGATATAATCAATGATTATGGGGCAGATTCTTTACGGTTGTACGAGATGTTCATGGGTCCATTGAGGTTAATACTGATCTACTTTAAGTGATTTTGGCATGTCTTTAGAACCCATATTTTTACAACGGAAATTTCTAACAGTAAGTATAGAGTTTGGATTTCGCGAACGTTTTTGTATTTACAGCGTTTTTGCATGCATTAATGCTCTTTTATTTGAGGTTTTCTTTACGTGAAGTCAGAGTTCTTTGTTATGGGTATTGTTCTCTAGGGATACCAAAATATGGAATACCAATGGGGTAGAAGGAGTCCATCGCTTCTTAGGTCGGGCATGGAGGCTAGTAGTTGGTTTGCCTGCCACAACAACAGGTTTATATCGAGAAGGCTGTGTTGTTACTGAAAACAAACCTTCTTCTGAACAGCTCCGAATATTGCATCAGTGCATTCAGAAGGTAACTGTTTTCAGTATTTTCTCATTCCTTTAATATAGCTAGCTTGCGTAATGCTCTTATTGCTGTGGCCATAAAAAACCCAGGTAACAGACGAACTTGAAGGAATGCGTTTCAATACAGCTATTGCAGCGATGATGGAATTCACAAATGCAGCAAACAAGGTTCACTTTCAAACTTGGAGTCTGGCTTGTTCGAACTTAATACTTGCTAAATTTTTATTCCTGTTTTACTCTGTTGTGAGGATTGGATGACCTTTTGTTTAAAGGATTTAATGGTCTTGTAGTGGGAGGATCGGCCTCGACAAGTGTTGGAAAGTTTTATTTTGTTACTCTCGCCTTTTGCTCCTCATTTGGCTGAGGAATTATGGCAACGACTTGGCCATCATCAAAGCCTTGCATATGAACCATGGCCAAAGGTGTGTAATATTGAAATCATTTAGCCAATCTCATCTCATAATCAATTCTGGTTTTTGTGCAATAAATATGCATATATTTTACATCACATTTCCCACCCTGATGCCAGGTGATGAAAGAATATCTCACAGAAGAATTTGTTACATTACCAATCCAAATAAATGGGAAGACAAGAGGTACTATTCAAGTTTCAGCTGTTGTTGATGAAGCCATTGCACTCGCAGCAGCGTTGGATAATAAGAATGTGAGAAAATACATCGGTGATAAGGACATTGTGAAGAAGATATATGTCCCTGGAAAAATCCTCAACATTATGATTTCAAAGTAATAACAATTACCATCCTTTCTCACGATTTTTACCAGAAAATGGAGCATTCTTTTCATTTTTACTAAAATATAAGATGTATATTTCAATCAGGAATAGTGTTTGACAAATTTTCTATCAACAAAAAATATTCAGAAATAAAGATAAATTCAATTTTTGATTTGGAGTTATGGATAGTTCCAGATCCTATAGAATTTTATAAAAACATTCTAAAAATAATAGAATCAAATCTTATTTTTTCAATTACAAAGAAAGCGGTTACTGAAAAAAGACATAACATCTAAGAATTTAAATTTAACCGAGGTAGATCAAGTGGTGAAAGTTATTCTTTTAAAACAATAAGGTAAAGGGTTCATATTCTATTAGGAACATTTGGATGCAAAATGTGAGCTATAAAGAGCATTGGTCTCTAGTGGAATTGAGGTTCCGTGGAACTTCCACGAAGGGCGTTGTGGAGTTAAGATTCCACAAAGAGTAAAATAGGTGTGTGTGTGTGTGTGTGTGTGTGTGTGAGAGAGAGAGAGAGAGAGAGAGAGAGAGTTATGATAAAACCATAGACATAGAGAGTGAGTGAGTTAGATTTAGAGAAGCTCAAGATTTTTGGTTGTACACCAATTTTGCTACATCAGTTCAATCAGGAGCATTGCAGCAAAGTTGTTTTTCTCCACAAGCTTTAAATCAATCTTTGTTCGGGTTTGTAACATAAAAGGATGTCGTCTAGGTTTATAACATGGCATGTCATCTTCGAATGCGAATGTTAAATGTTAAATTATCTTTCTCTTTAATTCCTTATCCTTAAAATTGGGCATAGTTCATGGAATGGATGGATGGATGGATGGATAAAAGAGAAATAGAGAGAAGGAGAAGACGATACCGATTTGAAGAATCAAAAGATTGGCATTAATAATATGCAAGGGGAGGATATAGATATTATTTCAAAACCATTAGACTCACATATTATTGTAGAAGATGAGGAGATGAAGGACCAATATTGAGAAGTAATTCATGTGGTTTCTAACCAAGCATTACATGACATTTTACCTAATAATATATATAAATGGTGAATGTAGAAGTTGATGATATTGTCGAAGTGGAGATGTCGTGTTGGGATATCTTGAAGGATTTTTTCATGTTTCATCAGCGAGGTATTATTTGCTTCATTATGAGGGGAAAGCCTTTGGTAAGTTAGGTTACTCAATGGTTAAATGTTATGGTGGGTAGAAATAGTGCAGAAGACTTTTATGAAAGTTCGCATGGGTTCTTTGAGGTCATTTTTAAATCAAATGACAAAGTGATAGATTACTGTCCCATTTGCTTATCTTTTACGAAAATAATCTGGTCTATATTGTTCCTTGGACACCACTAGCTAAGTTTCAAGAGTGTTAGAAATATGGTTTGAGGTAGAGTGTAAATTCTCATTTTGGTTGCGTATAATTTGGGGTGTAATGGAACAATTGGGAAAGTGTTAACAACATGATCATTCTTGGCATTAATTATTAAATAATATTGTAATTTCTAGCATCAAATTAGAGATTTGAACAGTTTAGGGTTTAGGGGTTTAAACCCTTAGGATCTTGGATGTTCATCAAGCTAAACAAAGGTGAACGAAACTACTCAACCACCAAGCGAGAAGGGCTCGGCATGATCTACTTGATTAACAAGTTTAGATACTACTTGTTGGGGAATAAGGTCACATTTCATGTAGATCATTTGGCCTTGATGTACTTGGTAATTAAAGCAAAACTAACAGGCAAGCTACAGGGTGGATGTTGCTCTTGCAGAAGTTCGAGTTTACAATAATCCGCACATCGAGAGTCTTGCACGTATCGGTTGACTATCTATCAAGAATCGAAACAGGCAATGCGGCAATAGGAGTACCGGTCGACATCCCGGATGGCGACATTCTAACACAAGAAGTAGTCGAAGAAGATCAAAGGACCAGACGGGCGGGGCGGTACAAGGAGATCGAGTACTTCTTGACTCAGGGAATTCCACCACCAAGTCTGAAAAGAGATCAAAGGAAGAAATTCACATTGCGTAGTCAAAGATTTAGTATCATCCACGATGCTCTATACAACCAAGGAGCAGACGCAGCATGGAGCATGAGAAGCTTGCCATCCTCGAGGAAGCTCACGAAGGAGTGGCGAGCGGGCACTACTCAGGTGAGGTAACCACTCGTAGTAGAGTATGGATCGGTGCGTAAGGCTTATGGTGCCCACTTGTATCCAACTACATGCACTTCTACTCAAAACAGTGTGATGTCTGCCAAACTGTTGGGATGGCCGACGGAGAAATCAAGAATGGCATACAAACTAGTGTTGCCATTGGAACCTTTTCAAAAAAAGTGGGGGTTTGGACTTTGTCGAACCATTCATTCCAGTAGCAACTCAAACAAACCAACATGTACATTATAATAGCAACATAGTGCTGTACAAAATGGGTCGAAGCAAAGGCACTAAGGTATAATTGTACAAAATCGGTAGCCCGATTTTTGTATGAAAATATCATGACTCAATTTGGTTGCCCAATCGAGCTGGTAAGTGATCAGGGTGGTCACTTCATTAACAAGGTCATACCAAAGCTCACAGCCAAGCATATGCTTGTGCACAAAAAGAGTATTGTATACTATCCTTAGGCGAATGGATTAACAAAATCCGCACATAAGATTCTGCGGTGAATCCTAAGGAAGACGGTGAATAAACATCAAATCAATTGGGATCTTAATCTACATTCAGCATTGTGGCCATATCAGACTTCCTTCAAAGTACCAATCAATTCGACAACATTTCGATTGGTCTACGGCTTAGATGTAATTTCACCAATGGAGTTCATCACAAACGCATTACGAAATCAAGTGTAGGAAAGGCTAGACGAGGATGCATCAATCCACATTCGAAAATTGAATTGCTAAATTTAGGCAAAGAACGGATTCATAGCGAAGTAGTGCATTGACAAGGTTTACGAAGATAATGATCCCATTTAGTCCATTATTATTTGTCATTGCTACACACCCACTGTTGGTTAAGATGCACGAGTTGGCAGCATCTAGGGAAATAGTTGGCTTCGCTCTACCATTTGAGAAACAATTAGTAGTTCAAGAATTGGTAGATGATCCATTTTTGTTTCTCAAAGGTGTACCTGGTAATATAGCTAAAGTCATGGAGGAGGTGTGGAATGTGTTTCATTGGCATCAAGATTATTAATATGTGGAAGTCAATGCTTATTAGATGCACTGAGAGTGATTTGGTTGATGTTGGATGGTGTGGCCAAATATTAGATGAAGGAAATATGTATCGGCACTTAGATTTCCCTATTGATGTTGATATTTCACCTTCTCAAAGTTTGAATTGGATATCAGACACGATTTTAGATAAGTATATGTATTGGATGTCTCAAGCTTGGTCATTTGGTACTCACCTTAAAGTGGTACAAGCAATAATGGTTCCAATGATTTCTTATTTTTTGCCATTATTGCCATGGACAAAGAAATCACTTGATCATTTAGCTTGTTCACTAAATATACATCATAGAACAAAAGGCTCAAATTTTGGTATGAGTTGGGTTTCATGGAGCAATATATATACCCAAAATGGGGGGAGCAGTAAATTTTGATCATGTGGTAGCTCGAAAATTTAACTTTTAAAAGGTATGTGCATAGACACTCAACCTTGGGTAGAAATAATTAGAACTTCTTGTTGGCATGATGTTAATAGTAAGGTGGGTATATACCATACGAAAATGATCTTTGCAACTTTGTGGAGGCATATTGTTAATAGTAATTAGGCATTTAAATGTTCAGAACCTATTAACCATGAGTGCTTTCTTGGCAATAATGTTTGAAGTTCGTCCATGACTACTTAACATATGGTAATCCTTTGGCAACAAAGTTGTCGGCAACCTCAAGGATCTTACGTTAGGATAGGAAAGAAGGCCTCTTGTCACAATCAGAAGTACATTTTACATACCACATGGATATAGGTATAATTGACATTGCCGAGTCCAGATTTCTCAATTCTGGAGTTGGTGATTGAGGATGGTGACAAATAGAGATTGAACCACCTACTGAAAATTGTTGTAGGAAATACGGAATGTGTGTTAATAATTAGCACGATCTTCTGTGCCTCAGAGGATTCCATTGTAATTCATAGTGCTAGTTTGATACATAGTGATGACATATATCAAAATAATATTGTACTAATTTTTACCCATATTATGAATAGTAGAATTCTCAAAACTAGGAGGTATTTTTAAGTCTAGCACTAATTATTCAACAGATTTTCCTTTTGATTGTTTAACCATCTGGCATTGATATCTCATAAAATAACGTGAATATTCATTGGTCCAAATAATTAGACTCGAACATATTCAGCCATCTTCACAATCACATCATGTGATTAAAACATTGCATACAAAAATGTTCATTGTCACTCGCCATTCGCATTCTTTTAATAAAGATCATGAGTTACATTTTTCTTAATTGAGAAATGGCAATGTATGTGCCGAGCCTTTTCACAACAGGGTGAGAATGTAATAAATCAAGCAGTGGATTGGACTTAGATGAGACCCTGTCGTTGTAAATCTGTATATGTCTTCTTATTATAGACATTTCCTTCTTGATCCTCATATTCTTCCTCTAAATCTGGCCGCCACTTATTTACTCCTTGTCTTTCTTGTATTCTCTCCCACAAGGCCTGAGCATCCTGTCATAGGAATGTTTTCGTGAAGCATAGTACATAATATATTAAAGAGAAAAAAGTTATCAAGATGCAAAGAATGTTGCATAAGATGAATATGAAATAGCTACCAGCTTTATTAGGCCTTTCAAACAGAAAAGGGCATCACGATGGCAACATGTACTAATGTTATGCTGAGATTCCTAAAAATGTACAAACTCTTTCTAAATATCCTGATACAAACAACAGAAAGAACACCTTAATGGTCGTTATTTCGTGGAAGTTCTTTGTATTGGGGATACCAAGGCAACGCATTCCATGCTGATGTCTCCACTCTTTGAAGTGCCTTTCAAAAGCTCTTCAGATCTCGCAGTTGAATTCCTGCAAATATTTCCAGAACATGCAGTGGGAAGCAGAACAGAAGGAAATAGAAAGATATCAATTTGGTTTAAAAGATAGACATTTATTGCAGTAACATACACTGAAAGGTCTAAATTTTATACAAGTTTGAATCACCACTAGATGACCTAGATATAGATAACAGTAGTAGTAGTATTGCAAGAAAAAGGCTCAGACCAACATGTGATGGAAGAATATTACTTTCTAAGCTTCTCAAATACATGTCTTTAACTCATAAATAGAAATAACAAGCTGAAAATCCAAAAAGGTTCTCAAATGTTTGGTACCAGTACCAGCTATTCCAACGGTTGGAGCCTATGAGAACAAGTTACGTTTGACAGTGCCTAGCAGTGATAGAGCTTTCCACAAAGATGGATGCTCGGCAAGATAGGGATGAGGTATTCCAGACAATTCTAGAGATTAAGAAAGAATACAAAGAATGTTAAATAAATTACACTTACTTAAATCATGTGATGGTGTGTTAATTGGTCTTTCAATGATTTGAGTTAAAATACCTCTACATAAATGCTATTCTATATTTTCTTGCACTCGCAAATATATAGTGAATTAATTTAGACAAAATCAAAAGGATATGAAAACTAAATTTATTTGAACGATAATAACATAGTGTACAGAAGCAGTTAATTAGCGTTTCAAAGATTTATTCAAATGATCTATACATAAATTTCATTCTATATTTTCTTGCTATTCAGAACACACAGGATTAACTGCACAACTCATTCTCATGCTAGAGATTAGTCAGCCAATAGTGAAAAATATATATGTGCATATAGTGGGCTTTGCTTTTGATATTTCAGCAGTTCTTCTGTAAATGATGATGGTAATAGCTTTAAAGTGTTTAATAGCAAAAGTAGCACGCGAAGGTGCCTTTCAGATTGCAAAGCATACCTGGCCTAATCCATGTAGTTTATACAGCCAATAAGGGATAGGTTTTCCATCCCAACCCATTGGCAGCTTGAGAGGATTATAAATTTGCTGCTCTTCTTCATCGCTGTCACTTTCTGCTTGCACTTCCTCCTAGATACATCAACTAAAAATAAAACACCAGTACTACAGCAGCTGAAAAACTCATAATGACAAACTTGAGAAAAAGTGAGGAGGAACCTCTTCCCTTTCTGCTTCCATTTCTTCATATGTCAAAGCTTGCTTCTTTTCAACATGTGCCTTCGTCTCTTCAATCGCCTAGAATCAAACAAGATTTTAAGCAATACACAGCATGATGTCGAAGCATTAAGGAACTTAACACCATAATAATACCTCATGAAGCAATTCACAGAGGCGTTGAATCTTTACTTCTTGGAGTGCTATTTCTCTGAAAGCTTTTACGTCTTCCGGTTTTCCAGGACCACCCTTAACATTAGCAAAATGTTTGCGGTTGAGATTTTCCAGGGTGGTATACTAAAAACAACATAAACAGACGTAAAAATAAGTAGGAATTAGAAGGGATCTAAGAAAATTAGTCAATATTACTCAGAAGCAACGTACCTTAGTAAGGAAGAGCCTTTCTGCCCTTTGCTGGGCTGTACCACCAGCCTTCAATCCTAGTGCCATCAAAGCCTACAGGAAAATCTAAAATAATTAATCATCTATTAAGTAAACTAATAGCTTTAATGAGAGGTTATCTTCACTCAGAAATTGTCATTACAACAGGTTACCTGCTTAAGTTTCTCAGGCCCCAGTTCCACAAGTTCATCAACTGTTTCATAGTCATCCATGTCAATTGTCGATTGATCAGCATTGGATCGACCATCTTTATCTTCCCAACCTTGAACCGTGCCCGCTTCCCAACGTTCTTCAAAATCCATCTCGATCTAGACAACATACATTTAAGCATTAATGTAACAATGAGAGGCGTTTCAATATAAATGATTGGAAACAGACCTTGGAAAGAATTTTATCCAGATCTTGTAGAGGTTGTGTTCGCTCAAAAAAGGATTGAAGATATGCTGTCAAATCTGAAAGATAGCTTCTATATTTGCTGCAATTGGAGAAACTCAGTGTCAGGAGTTGAAATCATTAATCAGACATTAAGTTAAATGTTTATAGTGGACGTTTTACAAATGCAAATGCCACTCATAGTATTTAAAGTAACCACATGATTCATTTTTTTCACATATGATACACTGTTCCTACATGTCTATTTTATGTTCTACTTCATTGAAATTGTAGAATGTAACACAGTTTTGCCCCAAAATTTCCCCATTTATTTCCCAGGTTCCTCCCTTGACATGTACAAGCTGCACAAGGCCACCCCAATGCCATTTCTTTAGGGTTTAGGGTTCTCAAAAGAGAAAGATGATCTTACTTGGCACTTCAATGCTAAGACTTTTATAGCTCCATACCCATATGCATGTGATGTATGATTCCCATATAAAATAGTTGGCTTTACATGCCTGGAGAGCTTGTGTTTACGGGCAATCTTATGCGTCTGAGGAAATTCTTCTAGGTATGCAGAATACTCAATAGCAGGCCCGAACTTATAGTTCAAGTATTGATTATACAACTCGTGCATGTCTAAGTACTTCCCATTGGCCTCCTGCAAGAAGACATCCGTAAAGTAGAGAAGTCACACCACATATAGAAACGACCATAAGTTTATTACAACCACAATTATTTAATAGTGAGAAATAGACTAGAAACCTCGCCACTGAAGTCCACCCAAGGCTCCTCCTTGAGCAACTCCTCAGGATCATCTCCTGCATCGATCATCTTAGCATTAGGATGACGTCTATGATATTCACGAATCTGCATCAGCTCAAGATTAAAGAAAACTATCAGTAAAAAATCAGTTTTCACATGTGCAGTTAGCAGGAAATACTGAGGAAATCAGCCCCCACGCTTTCAACATAAAGACCATTGAAACATGCTGGATAAGAATGAACGCTGGACATGTGACGAGGGTGCCAAATTACTAGATCATTACTAGTTTAGGTGTCATATGAACTTAATATCAATGCTCACTTTATAGAGCAACACTGGAAGCCTACATTGACAGACTCCTCGGCCACATGCTTTGTCTTAGGGAAACTTGCAAGCCCTTCAAACTTCAATTATGCAGACATAAATCAGATTTCACAAATTCCATCTATTGCCTTCCTCTCTAATCTTGGCATGTAAAACTCTCCTCAGAAAAAATGAAGTATATAAAATGATTATTTAGATACAAAAGGTAATTTACAGAATCCATCTGCATTTCTTTATCACTGAGCTTGCTAAATAATGCTGATCCGAGAAAGTGAGCAGTCAAAATCTGTAATCCAGCCGCAAACCATAATTTATGAGATCTAGCGCAGAATATAACTCTCTCTCATTCCATTCTCTCCACGTCATCTAGGCCATATTTCAGCTGCTTCCTTAATCTCTTGCTCAAAGAAATCCCTTCCAGAAATCTTGCTCCAAACAACATTGAGAATTCTTTGACATCTCATCAGCATCATTGCAAAGGATTACTTTTAGCATATATACGAATGAACTACTGGATGAAGCTTTCCACTTAATAGTGCTGACATGGCT
>NW_028231380.1:0-13514 GCF_043228905.1 Azolla caroliniana | reverse complement strand
ACAGATAGCGGCGTCGAGGTGGAGGTGGCTATGGACAATGACAACAAGGTGGTTGCTCGAAGATGAGCTCTCCCCACACTAGTTCTAGAGACTAACTGTTGTTGTAAATAGATTCATGCACATTAGCACTAACTGTGTATAAATCTGAGCAACTATTGTATTGGGACATCGGGACGATGCACCTGACCAAATGAGAGTACATGTACACTACTGGTTTGTCTTCTAAAAGCCTATACATATAATCGTAATCATCTAGTCTTGCATAAAAAATACATTTGATATACAATGTCCCAACAGATAGAATCACGATGAATATAGGGATGTAGTGCAGTTCAGTAGCGCGTTTGTTTTGGGTACAAGATGCCACAAGTTTCCCCAAGCATCTACAATATTCTGTGTTGTGCATTGTTTACAAACCATGCACTTCAATATATAGAAATCAACACCCTTTGAATTGCCTTCTTCTGCATTTACAATGAAATTATCCCCAACGTTTATGACATCATGTAGAGTATCTCCACGGCCCTGATATGTGAAGTCAGCATTGTTTTCTATTTCTCCATCCACCGCTTCCTTATCATTCAATGTATGGTACTCCCAATTCTGAATATATGTTTTGTTTAAACAATAGCTCCAATTTTGACATAAACCCATGACACATTTATAACTGTGGAAGATAGCCTAAGATTCTCGTAGACCCAATCCTGAATATAAAAGACCATGCATGGAAGAGATAACATGCTTTGATGATTTACAGTGCTCTTGCGGGCTACATCGACAAATTGGGCACTCACAAGTGCAAATTGCATCCTGTAGGGAGGAGCTATGGTGACGTAGTAGATTAACAGAGTCCTTGAAAAAAGTCATTTGTACATGGTAAATGCAACAACATGTGTATCGATCTTTTAAGCATCTCACAAAGTGTGGTTTAAGATACTCGAATGTTCGTAGTTGAACTTTGATATTTGGATGCATTCGCTTAAACCTAATAAATAAATCTACCTATGTAATGAAGGGAGTTCAGTGATTACTCTGATGCTACCTGATGTAGCTAATTAGATATAGTGTGGTATCTAATTAGCTATGATCATACTCTCGTGTAGCTAATTCGCTATTTTGATGTAGCTAATTAACTATGATCATACTCTCATGTAGCTAATTAGCTATTTTGATGTAGCTAATGAGCTATTACAAGTAGCTAATTAGCTATTAAGAGTAGCTAATTAGCTATTACCAATAACTAGTTAGATATAGTGTGGTAGCTAATTAGCTATGATCAGAGTAGCTAATTAGTTATTACCAGTAGCTAATTAGTTATTAAGAGTAGCTAATTACCTATTACCAATATCTAATTAACTTTTACCACGCTTGTTGGCTATATCTAGTAGCTAGTTAGCTAAATCATATTCTGATGTAGCTAATTAGCGTTTGTGGTAGCTAATTCGTTGATAATAGCTAATTAGCTATTACTAGTAGCTAGTTAGCTATGCTCATAGTTTGATGTTAATTAGCAAAGGTTGTAGTTAATTAGTTGATAATAGCTACTTAGTTATTGCCAGTAGCTAATTAGCTATTAAGAGTAGCTGATTAGCTATTAAGAGTAGCTTATTACCTATTAAGAGTAGCTAATTACCTATTACCAGTAGCTAGTTAGCTATTTCCATTAGCTAGTTAGCTATGATCGTATTCTTGTTACCCGGCCGGCAAAGAAGCTAAGGAGGCATCTGTTGTAATTACTAATCTTAATATATTAATATATGAGAAGATGTGGACGGACGGATCGGGATCGGTATGCCGATCCGGATCCGGACCGATCCTGAAAAGGTGTCGGTTGGCACCGTTTTGTACTTCGCACCGGTGACCTATATAAAGGCCCGGTTATAATGTAGTCATGAACGGAGAGTAATATAAACCTTTTGTTTAATCATTGAGTATTGTTCACCGTTCTGTGCTTATTGTATATCTTACGCGTGTTAATGATGTATTGCTAAGTAACCGATTAAGGTCCAATTAAGCGTTGTGTCGTAAGTTATCTCACTGTAACACCCTTTGGTGAAGTGTCTTAAGTGGACACCCTGTGTTAGGCTGTTGTCCGGCCCTAAGGATTAACACAGTTTTTGGCAACCACGATTCCTGCACAATCATAGTGAACAGCGGCGGGAATGGATGACTAGGCCAACAGACGACCCGGTTACGGAGAGAGCACGAAGATTTGTGAACGGTGAAGGCGGCGAGAGGCTTTCGGATCAATCATTTTCCAAAGAAATCCGATCGGATCGATCATTTTCCAAAGTGATCCGGAAAGTGGCGGAGGAGTCGCTCAGTCTGCAAAAAAACGCCTACCCAGACGAAGGAAGCAGCTTAAGCAGTCTCCGGGAAGTGGAATCCCTTCTCCAGGCCTTGGCCGGAAGAGACGGCGAATCCAAAGCATTTTCAGCGCTGGAATCGGATTCAGAAGGGGGTTACAACGCGCACACGAACTATCGCAGCAGTAACGACACCCCAGGAGGACCGGAGGACAAGGAGTCGGATACATTACCGACATTGGAACCAGAATTGTCAGACCGGGAACCTCCGGCACTAGACGTGGAGAAACCTCCGGAGACAGAAGAAGACAAAGAAAGACCTCCGACACCGGAAGTCGAGCCGGCAACACTGAAGGAAGACCGGCAAAGACCTCCAACTCCAACAGAGGACCAGCAATGACCTCTGACGCCGACGGAACAGTAAGAAAGACCACTGACACCGCCAGCTCGCGTACCGACACCGGACGACGACATGCCGTTCCAGTACCCCAAGTATAGGGATGACCCGGACGCGGAGGCTCATGTTCACGCTTTTCAACAAACATGGGAGGCGAACGATGTGTCACAACAGTTAACCACAACCGAAGAGAAACGATCTAAGATAGCCAAATTTGGTGTGACATTGGAAGGACCGGCCGCCAGATGGCACTGGACGCAGGACCCCAGCACCATCACCACCTTTGCGGACCTGAAAGATAAATTCTTGCACTTCTTTCAGAAGGAGGTGGACCAGAGAGAAATGGTGGGCCTATTTTATACCATCCGGCAGGACCCTAGGGAGAGCATTCCGCAGTTTGTCATCGGATTTCAACGGATGCACAGTCAGCTTACCCGAACACCTCCGGAGGAAGAAACATGGGCTATATTCTTAGCCGTGCTCTGGGAACCTCTACGAACGGTGTCGTAGTGTATTTTGTACACTACGTGAAAAACGTATATAGTATTAGATTCAATAAAAAATGAAGAAATAGAAGAAAATAGCAAAATAAATGGAACATGCATAGGGCAAGATTCGAACCTTGCACCTCCATGTTAATAATGTAATGTCTTACCATTACACTAGCATTTCATTAGTGTTAAAGCATAGATGTCCCACAGAGAAAGGTAAATTCGCGCTAGGATAAACATTAGAAAAACGCATAACAAAAGAAAAAGCTACACATACACATCTAGCGTGCATGATAAAAAACGCACAAGTTAGAAAAAAGCATGATCACTTTAGATAAAGCATATAGTCTATCTATAGGAAAAGCATGGGGTCTATAGTTAGAGAAAAAGCATGGATTACTAAGACTTCCTCATCACTACATAAGGATGGGGAGCACAATGTAATTGTGTGTGAAAAATATTTGGAAACTAGATATGTTTCTAAAAAACACCAATTAATAAACTATACTCGTGGGATTCACGAGAATTCTATATCATTCTCTTTCAACCGAAGTTTATATTCTTATATTCATATTGATTAATCTAATACAATACACTCGTGGGATTCACGAGTTTGCTATAACTCTTTCTTACAACATATTTATATTCTTATTAGCCTTAAAACTCTCCTCTTCCTAGTCCAAAACCCCAGTGGTTCCCACCCGACTCACGCAAACGATCCGGAGCCGAAAGGCACGACAACGTTGGTGAACCCGACGTGAAGACGGGTGGCAAGGAGATGGAGGCTCAACAAGCTAACAATATGATGGCGATGTTCGAACGGATGCTTCAAGAACAACGCACGATGTCGGAGATTTCGGCATCAGTAGAGCGGCTCGTGCAACGCAACGGGCAATTTAATGGTAAGGATGTGTCGCGATATTTGCAGGACTACAAGGCGGAGATGCTCCGGTGCCGGGCTTCGGAAGGACTGCGAGTGACATCCTTTAACCGGGTGGCCTCGGACGAACTACAAGAGAGAATCCACAAGATACAACAACAAAACTCGACATGGGAGTCCTTTGAAGAAGCTTTACGGGAGGCATATGACTATGAGAGATGGACGGGACGAGATCGACGAGAATTCGACGAATGGGTGGCATCGGAGAAGACTCACCGAAGTGCAACGCAAGCGTTCCTAAAGTTCGAGCATCGTTTTGCTCGACTCTCGGAGCGGGAACGAAGATTGGTGGGAGAAGATAAAGTCTTAATGTTCGTAAGATCGATCGATCGGAAAGAAAGGATGGACATTGGGATCGAACTCGAAGATGATGACGGTGCGAACGGCCTTACCGAGGATTGGGCCAAAGTCGAAAGGGTATGCCGAAGACATGATGAAAGGAAGCTGAGAATCTCGTCAACAACGACATGGCCCATGAAGGATGGTCGATTGAGGAAAAACGATGAAGCCAATATGAAGGCCGAAATACAACATGATGGTACCACGGGAGAAAGAGTGGAACAAGACACCCACTCGTCTTGTGAAAGAACGATGGCGAAGGATAAGGCCGATAATTCAAGTGTAGAAGGAAATTTCGGGATACAAGTGCCCGAGACATCGGGTCAAAAAGGGGTAAGCATAATAGATGTTTGCATAATTGATGCAGATAAAGAGTGTGAAGCGGATGTGATTAAGGAGGTAGCCACAAAAGACGAAATCGAATCGGAGGTGGCTATGGACGAATCAATGGCGGATTGCCATATCGAGACTTCCCCACCACTGATTCCAGAGACTCCGGCGGTTGCGATCGAAAGGCAACGTGAGACCGAAGAGACGGAAGGTGGCGGAGAGAAAACGAATGTCGAAGCCGACGAATACGATGAAGAGATAGCCGAGAAGAATGCTAAGGGTGAAACTACGAAAGAAGGTAATACCGAGGATTCATGCCAACAATATCTAGAGACTTCGGCGGTTGTGTCCGAGAACCAACTTGAGACCGGAGAGTCGGGAGATGGCGGCAAGAAAGGTAAAGTCGGAAGCCAGTTAGGATGGAAGGTGATCCGGACGAAATTCCAATCTAAAAGAAAGTGCGACAATGCGGAGGTCGGGTCTACGACGGGAGAAGCGCATAATACAGAGCACGCTCTACGGCGAATAAAGAAACGCGTGTTATGGCGAATAAAGAAGCACGCGCTACGGCGAGAAAAGAAGCATGCATTACAACCACACGAGGACCGAACAACGAGCACATATCGGAGGACCTACGTAGCGAACAACGGAAAGAAGGGCCGAAAGTCGAACCGGACAAGGCAGGTGAAAACGAAGAAAAGAAAGCAAATCCGGACGAAAAGAAAAGAAAAGAAACCGACCCGAAAGAGCACTGAATCGGTAAAAACCGATCAACCGAGTCCGGATCGACCGAATACAAATCGGAAAGGAAGCCGAACTAAACGAAAGACGATCCGACGAGACCGAATCGGAAGTAAGCTAATCCGACTAAACCGAAAATCCGAAAAGAAGTCGAGATTGATGAAGAAAAGAAAGAGGGCAAGAAAAGATACTACCGCGGATGACAAGGACCAAGCGGGCCATGCAAAAAGCGAACGAAGACTATGGTGGATCGGATGTCGACAATGGTTCGGGTGGAAAGAATGGATGTGCTCCAAATGGAGAGACAAAGTCAACATAACAAGAGAAGTCGAGGGTACTACGAGCCGGCAACGAAACCAATCGGGTAGAGACCGGACGGAGGAGACTAACAAACACCAACAACTTCGGCACATACCGGAGGATGTGCGGGTTTGGAGGGGGTGAGTGTCGTAGTGTATTTTGTACACTACGTGAAAAACGTATATAGTATTAGATTCAATAAAAAATGAAGAAATAGAAGAATATAGCAAAATAAATGGAACATGCATAGGGCAAGATTCGAACCTTGCACCTCCATGTTAATAATGTAATGTCTTACCATTACACTAGCATTTCATTAGTGTTAAAGCATAGATGTCCCACATAGAAAGGTAAATTCACGCTAGGATAAACATTAGAAAAACGCATAACAAAAGAAAAAGCTACACATACACATCTAGCGTGCATGATAAAAAATGCACAAGTTAGAAAAAAGCATGATCACTTTAGATAAAGCATATAGTCTATCTATAGGAAAAGCATGGGGTCTATAGTTAGAGAAAAAGCATGGATTACTAAGACTTCCTCATCACTACATAAGGATGGGGAGCACAATGTAATTGTGTGTGAAAAATATTTGGAAACTAGATATGTTTCTAAAAAACACCAATTAATAAACTATACTCGTGGGATTCACGAGAATTCTATATCATTCTCTTTCAACCGAAGTTTATATTCTTATATTCATATTGATTAATCTAATACAATACACTCGTGGGATTCACGAGTTTGCTATAACTCTTTCTTACAACATATTTATATTCTTATTAGCCTTAAAACTCTCCTCTTCCTAGTCCAAAACCCCAGTGGTTCCCACCCGACTCACGCAAACGATCCGGAGCCGAAAGGCACGACAACGGTATGCACGGTCATCGACTTTCGCACAAGTACCGTCGACCAGGTCATCAACCGGGTTAGAGAAATGGAGAAAACAAGCTCTTGGCTAACAATGGGAGCACTCCAACGAGCGTTACCAACCGATGAGGATCTCTGGTTTTGACAGGCCATTCAATGCACAACATGCCTAAATGCCGAACACTCAGCACTAGAATGTACCATGTGGTCGCAATGTCTACTGTGCCATTCCAGGAACCACACAATGGAGCAGTGCGAGTACAATTTGTTGAATCGCCAAGCACCACCGGTTCGGCAAATCGAACCACGGAGTACCAAGGAGGAGGAAGAAGAACGTTGGAGGTGAGAAGAGCGGTACCGACCGGCACAGGATGTCTGGTACAGGGACAACTATGACCGATATGAGAGATATGATCGGTACCGGGATTATAATGGATGGTATGAAAGATACAATCAGGACCAATCCCCCGGTCACAACCAACGACGGGAAGCCTACGGGAGACATGATGACCAACCCCGTCAAGAGTATCGGAACAAAAAGAAACGCCATTTCAAGAAAAGGGGTTACCTACGGGAACCGGAGAAGGGCGCCTCAAGCAACCAACTGGATCAAAGCCCCACCGTTACCACAGGTCCTCCACCGGGGGCAGGAAACAACGCCGAATCCAGCACTACCCGGAAAACATATTGTTACTATTGCCGACAAGAAGGACATTATAGTAATCAATGCTCGGCAATGAACTAGGATAAACGACCGGCGGTGAACATGGTAGTCGTCGAAGCCGCAGACCTGTAGTAGGTAACCACAAGATCGAAGGGTAAGGCGACGGAATGGGAGGCGCAAGAGGCCATCCGCAAGCAGGCAACAGAATGCATAGAAAAGGCGAATGCGCGAAACATGGCAGAGCTTGCGCAGCAAAAGCAAAATACTGAAGAGCTCGCCGGCGGTAGTCAGCCCGAAAATGCGACATGGCAGGCATTGCAGGAATGCCAAATCACGTTGCCATTAGGACGGCTCCTGCAACTAGTGCCTAGATTCACAGAAGGACTAAAGACATGCATGACGGTAGGAGAAACACCACCGGCTCCAACATTCTTCTCCAATCCGGAGGAGGGACCGGCGGTAGTAGACACAAACAATCCGGCAATCACAGCCATCGTGAAGGGAAAAGAGTTACCCCGAACAGTAATAGATGGAGGATCCGGCGTCAATGTGATTAGCCTCCGAACGTGCAAAACCTTGGGAATCCAAGAGTGGGAACCATGCCCATTCTGGCTGTGGATGGCGGATACAAGCTCAGCGCGACCGACCGGCTTGATACGAGATTTGGAAGTAATGATTGACGGCCACACATTTCACATTTCGGCAGTAGTGCTACAACTACAGGCACAAGGAGCTTACCCACTATTGTTGGGGCGGCCGTGGTTGAAAACGGCGCACATTAAACAAAACTGGAGGAAGAATATAATCACCTTCCGGCGGGGAAAAGCAAAAGTACGGGTATTGACACAAGCACGGATGGGTACCGGTAAGGAATTGACACCCCTATATGCTGAATGCGTCAATATGTTGGACGGATTAGCAGACGAAGAGGTAGATCAATAATTGCAGGATAATCTGAAGATCGTACCTCTGTTCGAAATCGACGTAGCCGAAGCCGTATCACCATACATACTGCCACCGGACGGAGCTGACGAGGAACCAAATAAA
This sequence comes from Azolla caroliniana, assembly GCF_043228905.1. Classification (NCBI taxonomy): domain Eukaryota; kingdom Viridiplantae; phylum Streptophyta; class Polypodiopsida; order Salviniales; family Salviniaceae; genus Azolla; species Azolla caroliniana. Next base: position 5,086 of record NW_028231380.1, on the reverse strand, counting down.
GAAGTGATCCGGGAGCTACGGCAAGCACAAGAGGCGCTGGAAAGAGAAATGACCGTATCGCAACAGGTTAAAGCATCCCAACTAGAGGAGGTAAATTTAGGAACTACGGAAGACGCGAGACCGGTGCACATCGCCAAGGAAATGACTCCGGAGAACAAAACGGCGATGATTACACTTCTCAAGGAATTTCGGGACGTGTTTGCCTAATCTTACGAGGATATGCAAGGGCTCGATCCTCAGCTATATCAGCATCAGATACATTTGAGCAAAGACGCCAAACCGGTAGCACAACGGCGGTACCGGATGAATCCAAATTACACCGCCAAAGTCAAGGAGGAAATCGACAAGTTGCTGAGGGTTGGCTTTATCCGCCTAGTAACGAAATCTACATGGCTGAGCCCGATAGTAGTCGTACCAAAGAAAAACGGCAAAATTAGAGTTTGTGTCGACTACCGTAAGCTTAATGCGGCGACGGTAACAGATGCATTCCCACTCCCATTTACGGATGGAGTTTTGGATGCAGTCACCGGCCATGAGGTATACAGTTTCTTAGACGGATTCAGCGGATACAACCAGATACGGATGCACCCCGATGACCAGGAGAAAACGGCTTTCGTCACCGAATGGGGAGTGTTTCTGGCCGTAGTAATGATGTTCGGACTAAAAACGGCGCCGGCAACGTTCCAGAGGATCATCATGGAAATATTCAGAGAATTTATACTGGCATTTATGCAGGTGTTTCTGGATGACTTCGCCGTCTATAGCTGGGACGGAGATCACTTTCAGCACCTCCGACTGTGTCTAGAGAAATGTCGGGCTTACCGGCTAAGATTGAATCCGGCAAAGTGTGTATTCAGAGTGTCAAGCGGGGTGCTATTAGGACACATTGTGAGCAAGGAAGGAATTTTCGTAGACCCAGACAAAGTAAAAGCAATCTTGGAGGCACCGGCACCAACAACGACCAAAGCATTAAGCCGTTTCTTAGGCCAAATCCGGTGGCATAGTCGAATGCTCCGGTATCGGGCGGACCTAGCTACACCACTGCATATTGCGGTACACAAAACACCGTTCCAGTGGACAGACACCGAAGACAAGGCGTACTGGGCACTCAAAGTACTATTGTCGCAAGCGCCGGTAGTGCAACCCCCGGATTGGGCTAAGGAGTTTCATGTGTTTGTGGATGCGTCCGACATTGCAATCGGAAGTGCGCTGATGCAACTTACGGAACCAAGGTGGTACCAGCCCGTGTATTACGCAAGCCAAAAGTTATCCCAAGCCGAACGAAATTATTCCACCACGGAAAGGGAAGCTTTGGGCATGATATACAGCGTGATGAAATTCAGACATTATTTGCTGGGAAGGAAATTTTCCTTCCACGTAGATCATTCGGCACTCCTCTATTTAGTTTCCAAAGCGTCACTAACCAGGAAGTTGGCACGGTGGACGTTATTGTTGCAGGAATTTGAGTTCGAAATATTCCACCGACCCGGCATACAACACGCAGTAGTAGACTATTTGAGCCGGTTGGATTCCGGCGAGACTGGTGACGGAGTCCCGGACAAGTTTCCGGATGCTGAGCTATTTTGAGTCACCACGGAAACGACAACAAATGAAACAGTGGCACAAGAAGATAAATGGCTAACGAATATGCAACAATTTCTGAGCACCGGATTGCCTCTGGATGAGATGAACCGGGACGAGAGGAAACGCCTGGCGGTACAAAGCCGGCACTTCTGTTTATTACGGGACATGCTATACCACAAAGGCGCAGACGGTATATGGCGACGGGCGGTGCACAGCTACGAGAAGGATATAATACTACGAGAAGCACACTGCGGAGTCGTCGGAGGCCATTACGTCGGAGATGCTATGGCAAGGAAGATATGGCAGAGTGGCCTATGGTGGCCGACAACATTGAAAGACGTCGTCCGGTATGCTAAAGAATGCGATCTATGTTAGCGAATGGGCCAGCCAACCGAACAAGCTAGGATGTTGCACCAGACAGTACTGCCGCTAGAACCATTTTAGAAATGGGGGCTGGATTTTGTGGGTCCATTCAAACCACCGTCGATGAGAACTGGAAACCGTTATGTAATTGTCGCAACGGATTACTGCACGAAATGGGTAGAAGCCAAACCCTTGCATGACAACACCGCGGCGTCGACGGCGAAATTCTTGTATGAATACATCTGGTGCGGGTATGGATGCCCGATCGAGCTAATAAGTGACCAAGGAGGGCACTTCCTCGGCCAAGTGGTGGAAAGCTTGACGTCGTTCTATGCCGTGGTGCATAAACGGAGCACGCCATACTATCCGCAAGCAAACGGGTTAGCCAAGTCGACAAACAAAACGCTCCAGAATATCCTTTGGAAAATCGTCAATGAAAACCAGACAAACTGGGATACAAAGTTGCATAGCGCACTCTGAGCTTACCGGACAGCCTACAAAACAAGCATCCAAACCACACCTTTCCGGCTAGCATTCGGGTTGGAGGCCGTGATGCCGGTAGAGTTCTAGGTCCCGAGCTTACGGATTCAGATTAGGGAACGGTTAAACGAAAAGGAATCGGAGGCAATTCGGTTAGCGGCTCTGTGTGAACTAGAAGAACACCGATTAGCAAGTATCATGCACCTAGAATTGGAGCAGCGGCGAAGAAAGGCGTTTGTGGATCGCCACCGGAAAGGAAATGAAAAGATGTTTGGAATCGGCAAGCCGGTACTAGTGTTCCAGACCCGGATGGGAAAGATGCCGGGGAAACTATGGTTTCGGTGGACCGGACCGTACTGGATCACACGCGAGTTCAATGGATCCTACCAGTTAGGGACACTTGCCGGCGAAGTCTTGGGTAAGTGGGTCAACGAATTTCGACTAAAGCCATACAAGGGACCCATGCCGAGGAACCCATTTGAACAAGGAAAGGTTGATGCCGAACCAGATACCGAAATACCGGAAACAACGGCAACTCGATTAGCAATCGGCAACAACGAAGCAGGTAAGGGGGACAAAGAGTCGGCACACGGGTTGGATAAGAGGACGGCAAACCGTCACGAGGCCGGCAAGATTCCTCATTCGGGTAAGGGTCCGGTAGGACCGGAGGCGAATTAACCTAATAATCAAATATTAAAAATTAAATTAAATTAAATTTAAAAAAAAATCGAAACGAATCAAAGAAATCATGCAAAGGAGTGGTGGGAACGGCCATGCAAATGAGGAGTAAAGAGGCACTTCGAAAAGGTACGAGGAGGCTATGAAAAGGGCATTAAACCACCGCCACATGGCACGTAATGCTATTATAGTACACGACTTGCACATGCGTAGGCTCGAAAAAGGCGCCAAGATGTAGAGAGAAAACGCCCCCCACATCGAGACCTTCTTCTTTCGCAAACCAAGGAGGACAGACGCACACACACAAAGCTTCCTCACACAGAGCTTCCTCATACACAGCCCTCACCAACGTTGTCCGACCTCGACGCAGACATGGACTGCCAGACTCTCTCTGAGGCCGCCAAGAAATGGCTACGACAACACGGATTGGAGGGGTTCCTCACAATCATGGACGCACCACCACACAGAGAAGCCGACAAGATCATCAAAGACATTGACACCGAGCTGATCACGGAGGAAGCGATCCGGGCACTAACAGGCCTTCCGAAGGGGGGCATCTATACCATTGACAACCCTACTTCTGAACGGCTCATCAAATACTTCGGCGAGTATTCTCTGGCCAGCAAGGGCTACAGGACACAAGGCAGAGAAGATATGTTATTCCGAGAAATTGTCCGTGTACTCCATGAGTTCAGCCACGTATACCCTCGACCCCCCTGTCATGCCTCAAAACCGAGCAGGCTTGATCATTGCAACATATGAAGGGGTCAAGGTGGATTGGCCGGTGTTGATCGCCGACGGATTATGTGCGGCTATTGACACCGTAAGAGGTAAGGAAGCCAAAGAAGGCCAGAAAATATGGCATGCGGTGGCACAATGGCTCACCCTACTGGCGCCACTGATCGAGCCCGTCCAGACCAAGAAGCGGGGAAGAATATCGGACGGCACCCCGAAAGCTGCTTCAAAACGACAGCAGTTGTTGGCCACCAAGACCACTAAGGGGAAGACAGCCGACACGGAGCAGGCGGCGAAGGAGCGCGCCATCCGGAAGCAGCCGATGGAGATGCACGAGGAGACACCGGCACGGCCCGTGAAGAGCACACTCCACCGACCGGTGCAGCAAGACACGGACACCTTGGCGGCAAGAATGAATATCGGGACTCAGGAGGAGGAAACAGAGGAAGAACCTACGGAGCACCTCCAGTGGCGGCCGATGAAGAGCACCGCAGAATTAGCCGGGAAGCGTTCAGACCCACAGAAGGATGGAACAGCTTTACCCCACACTGAGAAGCCCACACCAAGGAAGGAACCAGAACCGGTTCGGATGGAACCGGTCTCAGAAGCCCCTGCACATCAAGCAATACCGGTGGGTCAGGGAATGGCAAGCCCCGAAATGCAAGCGTCGGTAATGCAGGTGCCACCTTCCTCAGTCGGCCAAGAATAAGCAGAACAAGTGCGACCAACTGAAACACAACCGGAACCTGAACAAGCAGAGCCGGAATTGCAGCTCGACGCAGTAAGGCGGGACCAGCCACCGGCAAGTGAACCCACCAGCCAACCCTCCGTACAGACGCAACAACAGGGCACCGGCAGCCAATGACTCCGGTGGATATGAGAGCAGGTTGCCAGAGTGTTATTGTATGTAGAGGCAGAAGAACGAGCGCAGATGGAATGGTTGCTAGTCACAACCGATGAACTAGAGACGGCCCGGTCAAGGATCCGTAGCCTCGAACAAGACTTGGATCGGGTCACAGAAGACATGGCCAAAATGGCCTTAACCGCAACACAGATCCAAGCACCGGTGACTCCGGTGGATGTACATATGAATAAGACCCCGGAGACAGAAACTGTACCGAAGAAAGATGTGGCGCAAGCCCAAGAGCTTGCCAAATTAAGGGACGAACTTGCCGCACAAGAAGCACTACGGAGTTGCGAACGAGATTTAAAGAAAGCGACAGAAGAGGAGTTAAGGAAAACTGCT
>NW_028231379.1:0-13520 GCF_043228905.1 Azolla caroliniana | reverse complement strand
ATGTTTGAAAGAGATACACAAAGGTTTACATGTTGGTAATGTAGCTTTTGAATTGTAGTGTGTAAAGCTGAATGGATTACAATTGTGGAATTGTTTGCTGTTTGTGAGTAAAGCTAGAAAGAAAGAAATATCAATGTTTCTTAAGAGGCCAGAAGGGGCGCATAAGGCCAAATGAGAGATTACATGAGAAATAAAAAAATATGATCTCATTGTGAAACATAAATTAAAAACAACACTACAAATTAAACATAAATTGATAAGACTGCATCAGGTACCATGTATTTACTTTAACCAAACGCATAATGTTGGGAGCTTAGATGGACTGAAACTTCTTCAAAGATCTTCAACATAGGCCAATCAAAGATGGAGAGGTCTCTGGATGAAAATGTCTGTGATTTGTTGATAATGAGGGTGAAGAGGCATTGGTTCAGATGGATGTGGCCGACATGCATGATCATCAATTTTATTTAACCCCTTTCAAATGCATCATTCAAGACCCTTCAATGTCAGGTGAATATGGCCTTGAGTTGTTGATAATGAGGGTAGTAAGGCTGTGGTCCACTAGACATGGCCTATGTGACAAATAGCTATTGATCAATGTTAATGGTGTTATGAGAATGGCTGTCGCCACATGATAATGGGGTGTTGATGAGTGTTGATGGGGTGGGGAGTGGCGCCTAGAATGGCTCCACCCCCCACTCAAGGGGGTTAACATGAGGGAGAGAGAGAGAAGAGAGAGACAGAAATGAGAGAGGAAGCTTTTTCTTATTATTATGCATACCCCGTAAGGGGGTTAAATAGTACAATGAGGGTTAGATACATAGGGTTGCATACCCCTCCATCCATTCACACACACAATTCTCTCACACCCTTTCCTATCTACCCACATGCACACACATGTGCATGTGTTCATACAATTACGCATATACTCACACTTTCACTCTCATGTACATTTGCACATACACAACAACAAAACTATAGACTTTCACCCTTATCCATCCCCGTACATCTCATACGGGTAACACATAACACTTATCAATCTCCGTACATCTCATACGGATAACAATCAATCTAATGTAACTCCTTTCAAATGCTTTGGTCAAGACCCTACTTGTGTAGCCCCTAATTGATTGTAGCATGGGGAGGGATGATGTTGCTAAAGGAGGTGGTGAGGGTTCATTGCTGATGTAGTTTCGTAGCTGTGCAGCTGTTCAACAACTTCTCACTGTCTTTTGATTTCTTAGCAAGAATAATATTATGCATTGTTGGTCTTCATATTCCATTACATTATAAATTGGGCCAAAGTCTTGTGGGAAGAGGTGTGGTATATCTATCCCTTGTTTCTTTTAAAACAGTATAATGGAGAACATAGTGCTGCTCTAATTTCACACCGCAATCACACAATTGGTGGATCTGTTCATGTGTCCCTGTCTCATCTCTAACTGATGTGAATGAGAGATGTGTATCCATATAAGAGAACCGATGATAAATCCATCTCATGGGCACCATGGGCTACATATACACCAGAAAGTCGAACACAGGCAGCCTCTAGTGAGGAAAACCATGTCCTGTGAATGTTTCTCCTGGGTATGTGCAGGATTGTGTATGCTGCATTTATTATCTCCCAAAAAGAATTTCGGTTTTGATCTTGTTTCCCATCTTGACTGTTGTTAAACACCATCACTCTAGTTTTAGAGGAAATGTCATTTTTCGTGTGGACTAATTGTATATTTGGTGTCAGGTTGCTGTCTTTCTCATACAGCGTAATCGTCATGCATTGTTAGGAAGGGCAATGGACAATCAAGACATGAAGCTCGTGCTTGATTTTCTTGCTTCTGATCCGGTATTTTCATAATCATAATGAATACAATTTCGCACAGCTACATGAAACTGGTGTCGATTTGGATAACGCTTTTTGTACTGCTTTAGGTAGTGGATGCAGTTTATGACTGCAAAAGTGAGGTTATTGGACCACGTTCATACCGATTCAAAGCAGAAATTGGTAAGCATCAGCAATACAACGTATGTCAGCAACTTTGTTTATAATTTCAGGATGGCAGTTCCTCGAGGATGCTTCTGGCTAGCCTGGAATAGCTAATGTGTATATATAGATCATTTATCAAAGTGAACTGAAAAATTGTGAAAGCATCAGTATACATGTATATGATGTATCCCTAACATTTTGAATTCATACAGATTTCAATGGTGTAGTTATTGTACAGAATTATCTCAAAAGTGTGGGTCGCGATGCATGGGCTGCTGAGGTAAATACGAGTAACTTGAATTCTTCATTCATATCATGCACATTTTTTGAGCTCTGCTTATTTTCATCGTCTCTAAGCAGTTTCGGCAAGCTGTCAATGGTAACGATGGGCTGGCATTGGATCGAGCAATGTCAAATTATGGTAAATAAATGGTGTGGGTGTGTAAATATGCTTCTAGTTTAGAAGGGAAACGAACTTGAATATGACAGCTATTTTTAATATGTTACAGGAGAAGAAGTTGTTTTAGCTCTTGGCAGCGAAGTTGATAGGCTGGAAAGAGAGATCCAAAGATTAGTTCCTGGTATTCGATATGTTGATATCGAAACTCATAATCCGAATGGTCCTACTCCTTAATCAGAATTATACTGTTTTGTATTCTTGAACTATGAGAAAGTGAGCCACTGCTGATATACCAATTCTTGAGTAAATCAGTGTGTATGATCATTTGCAACCATGAATATTCTACACTTGGTAGAAGGTTAAGCGAAGCTACATTTAAAATGAGGAGACTACATTATGCTGGAGTAAAAAAGATGATACTGTATCCTGTTCGGTGTCAACAGCAAGTCACATCACATTGATGACTGAAAGCTTCGTGAATCGTATATCATCAATTTTCAGTTTGGAATATTTTGCATGTGTCTCAGTGATGGAATACACTTTGTGCTCGTATTTAATTTCATTGATATTGGAGATAATTATTGTAGGTCAGAAACCTGAGACAACTAATTGTTCTTGATGGACACATGAATATTTTCCATTAAATAATTATGTATTTCTGTCAAAGACATGTATCATGATTCATTTAGTCAATTGTTATATGCATAATTTACGATTGTTTCAAAGTTGTGTTTCTTAACACAATATCTGTTTCGTATGTCTCAGGGGCTTCAATCAGGGAGTAGCAAAATGTGTATGCTAATGATGAAGTGAAAAGGATTAACAGATGAATAATGTCTAAACAATGTGTAAAACTTTACTTTCGACTTGCCAAAATTACTACTTAAAACTGTTTTACTATATATCATTTTGTCATTCTACAGGGATGCTTGCATGTTAGCATCTCAGTTGTCTCTATGTATCTTGGTCTCAATACTCTCAACTATAATCTATTGTTTGCATAACATGTAGCAAACAAATTGAGGCTACAATAAAAGTTTCAATATTGGTTAAGATATTGTATATTAATGCTACAAAAGTTTTCTACAAAAGCACGATCTGAATGTACCATAAAACATATATGAAGATGGTAGCCATGTTCTTTTAATTTCAAGTCAATTCATGGTAAAGCAATATCTAAATCTATTAAGAAATAAAGAAGCAAGAGGGAACATTATTCTTTTAATCCAGTTCATTTGCATAGTGGATGTTTTAGAGAGTTTTAACGGTATGTTTGTTATTGATTTTGTTAATACAAATCTCCTTGTTAATCAATATTTTCTAGATTAAGCTACTTAGATAAAAAAAAGGCTATTAAAAGTTTGTGTGAGATAGCTCAATATTATCTTACCACCACTAAGATGGATTAGTAGACTCTGTAACTTAGGCCATTACTAGCTAGGTGATCAAGTTAAATATCGGTATATATAATGTTAACTTGTCTCTATAGTTAATGGTAGGATTATTAATCAAGGAAACCCATGATTGAGAAACTACATCACAAAGAGCATTAAATCAAATATAGTTTATTTATTTGAATGTATTGTCATAGATGAATTGTAACAATACCATGACTAACATTTGTTCATTTCCAAAAATGCACATCCTAGTATTACATGATTTGAGTCTACATAGCCCCTCATTAGGTACGATGATTAAGAGATGATTTTCATGGCTTCATTTTAGTCAACGTTAAAGGGCATTTCCAATGATAAAGACAAAAAAAAATAGTGGTATGATGAGGAAATAGAACTAGAGAGCAACCATGTAAAGTATATGCATGAGTAAAATATAAAATAGGCGAAAAGATCGTGCAAGAAGGTTGATATATAGATCTATACATATCTACATCTGGAGAGAGGTCAAAAAGATGTTACTATCATCCTAGGATGCCGAATATGAGGCACAAATGTTTTTTCTTGTAGCGTGTGTGGATGAGAGTGTGGTGAGGGAGAGCCTACAATCACCACCATGATGTTCCCACTCTAGTGTTTTTATGAATGGCATGCATGATGGATCCATTTATCAAGAAAAATGAACTTGTAGTGATGGAGGGCTTGCACTTGCATCTACATATGTATATCTATATGTATGTTTATGTATGTATATACATGTAGATGTAGATGTATATACATACACTGTATACATATACATACATACACATATACATATACATGTACTTATACATTATTACATATATGTATATATATATATATGAAGATGTGGGTTTATAACTGATTCTTATTTAGGTCATTTTTCATGAGAGGGATAGAGAGGAGCCATGCCGATGAGGAATGTGGCTTCCATGTGCCTCGCTCTCGTATTCTGCCTCTGGACCCTCTGTGTCATCCTCCCCTTCCTCTACAGAAGAACCCTGCAGAGCTCCACCACCACCACCACCACCACCATACTTGCTGGCCAACACCATCATCATGGCCATCAACACGATGATGCTGTCAGTGATAAGAACCCACTTAATTTAACCTCCCACCCCCTGCCATGGCTCAAAGACGATGATCCCTTACCCAACACCCATCACCATAACTTATCTCTCCAGGTCCAGAGTCACACTCAATCTCTGCAAGAAAATGTCCTTTCTTCTTCTTCTTATGAGAAGGCCCACATGGCCCATCAAGATGTGGAGAGGCTTATGGAAGAGCTTCGCCGAAGTGCTGATGTTTACGACGGTGATGGTCACCCGAATGAAGATGATGCCGCGCTCCTCTCTCGCGGTATAAGCTCCTCTTGTGAAGGAAGGAAGGTCTATATATATGATCTTCCTGCTATGTTCAATGTAGAGCTTGTTGGGCTGTGTGAGAGCTTGATCCCTTGGACTAGTATGTGTGATTTCTTCTCCAATTCAGGGATGGGCAAATCAGTGATGGATGTGGATAACCAGACACAGAAAGAAAAGGGTAAATTGAGTGCCCATTTGGAGAAGACCCGAACAAAGAAAATGGGGAAATTCAAGAACCCATTTGCTGAAATGATGCCTTTAGGGCAATGGTTTGATACCCATCAATTCTCCCTTGAGATACTCTTTCACGAGAGATTGAAGAGATTCCAATGCCTTTCCAATAATCCTGCGGAAGCCAACCTCTTTTATATACCTTACTATGGAGGGCTTGATGTGCTTCGATGGCACGTCTTCTCGGGCGGCAATGCCAGCCTCGAGCAACGGGATCGGCTAGGGCTAGAGCTCATCAATTGGCTTCGAAAGCAACCCACATGGGGAAGAAACAAAGGGAAAGACCATGTTCTCGTGTTGGGTAAGTCTTCATGGGATTTTAGAAGACCCAACAATAACAACAATGACAATAGTAGTAGTAGTGGTGGTGCTAATAGTAATGGGTGGGGCAATAATCTTTTGCTTCAGCCTGAGATGCAAGAGATCACTAAACTCTTGATCGAACGCCAACCGTGGCACCCACACGACGTGGGGGTACCGTACCCAACGTTTTTCCACCCTCGGATCGATCGAGATGTGAGGGACTGGCAAGGGGTTGTGGATGGGTCCGAGAGGACACGCCTTATAAGTCTCAATGCACTCCAACAAACTTCCGTACATCCATACCACGACGAGAATATCAACCCCTTCTTGATAAGACAATGTTTGGATGGGCCCAAAGGGGTGTGCATCTATTCGGCATGTGGAGGGGAAGATGCTGATAATTCAGACCCGTGCACCCAACCCCCCTCTATCATGCATTTCCTCTTGCATTCCGAGTTTTGTCTCCAGCCTTCGGGAGACCATAGTGTCACGAGGAGGTCTTTGTTCGATTCTCTCATTGCTGGATGTATCCCGGTCTTGTTTGACCCTTTCACTGCTTATTATCAATACCCATGGCACCTTCCGTCCGACCCAACCTCGTATTCAGTTTATATCCCTGCCTTTGACATTCGACAAGGGAAAGTTAATGTTATCCATGAACTACAAAAGATTGCAGTGTCTGTAAGGCAAGAGATGAGGGTTAGGATCATTTATGAAATAATGCCAGGGTTGGTTTATGCTAGGCCTAATTCGAAGTTAAGGGATGTGGAGGATGCTTTTCTCATATCTATGAGGAGTTTGTTTTCTAAAGTGGCAAAAAGACTAAGTAGTGATGAAGACGCTTAAACCCAAAACAAACAAAAATTCGGAAAAAACAATATATACATATGAGCTTGCTCTAATGTCTATGATTTACACAAACCAATGTAATATGTATATTATGATCATAATGTGTGTGAGAGAGATTCTATTATCGTCTCGAAGGTAAAATATGATCAATGAGACAATATTACATTTCACGTGAAAGTGAATAGCGACTCGATGTTCAAGAACTTTACCAATGAATGTTGTAATCGAGAGTATACATTGTGGTGTTGAGAGAAATTTATGCAAGGATTGGCTTGGTTAAAGATGCGTGGAAAGTATGATTGAATATGATCAAAGGCAAAACATTGTATCAAATTGTAATACTTAAGTCTCTCAAAATTGTTTCGGGCAAATTGTGTATAATCGACCACTCTTATCATTTGTGCCTCAACGCCTTGTCTCACATCGCAATGCATGTGAGATGAGTTATATGAAAACAATGGTTAGAATGGCAAACAATGTGATGGGCTCTAACATGTAATTGGGTGCAACATATTTGTATAATGTGTGAAGCATGAGCCTCCACATTTGTCCCATGTCATGATATATTGGCGTTACAAAAATCCTCGTTTACAGAGGAATCTAGTGATGCATCATGAAGTGTGTTGCATCCTATCTACCAAACCATTTTTCTATATTTTGTATCTAACAAGAACACAAAATTTTGCTTTTATACATCTTTTGGATCTTTTTGTTTACTTCCCATGCAATTTTAGGAAGTCGATGCGAGGGACTTTATGAGAGGAAGATGTATGACGATTAGTTCTTAACTCGTAGAAACTTTGTAAGAAAATGTTTTTGGACATTTTCAAACTCTTTCAAAGTAGATTTTGGGACACTACCACCTCATACTTCAACCCCCATAGAGAAGCACTAGTGTCATCAAAGTGTCAAAAAAGTATTTCTTGAGGACCCAACACTTAATATTTGCATGATTGCAAGTGTTCTTAAATGCATACTATGCTCTCTTTCCCACCTTTAAGCGGCGTGTAGCACATTCATTCCATCTATGATTTGAAGGAACTTCAAGGCTAAGATTTTTGAAACTTTCCACACATTCAGGTGTCTCATTATTGTACATAATGCATGGTTTTTAAAAAAAAGATTTTTTTGAATACTTTGTACATCTCTATGATTTAAATCTTTTTTTTGGCTCGTCACAAGCATAATCTTAGTTTCAGAGCTATTGAGTCTTGACAATTAATTTAGTATGCATGCAAAATTGTTCCAATGCCTTTATTAGCTTTTGTGTAACTCCTAAAGTATTTGCAAAAAGCACTACATTATCTGCATATAACAAAAGCATAATGACTACATTCTCAATAACAACTTCTTCTGTTATAAACTTGGCAACCATTTCTTCCAATTCATGAACGAACGCATAGACCAAATAGAGTTAATGAAAGTCTATCGGTCATACGCCAAAAGCGCTATCGAAAAAAATCTGAAAGTCTATCGCTCATACATACAACATATAACCTTCTCATAGTTTCAAGAAATGGCAAACATATATTCACTTGACACCTCGTTTTCTTCCATTCACTTTCAAAGATGGTCACAAGGTACTATATCAAAAGCTTTCTTGAAGTCTATGAAGCAACAATATAAACCTTTACATTTAAGGATACTTTGTTCCATTAATACTCGAAGGGTGATAAAGTGATCAATGGTGTTTTCAAAGGTCAACTTGTCCATCAACTCTCTTACCATTTTTTTCAGTCTAATGACTTATCTTTGATTTCATTATACATCCAAATAGTGTTGCCATTAGCGAGCCAACCATGATGGCTTGATAGTTGTGTGAGTATGAGTGCTAGGTGCAGAAACGTGTATGGATCTGTAGTTGGTATTGGACAACAAACAACACATACAGAAAATAGAATAAGCGTGGATACTTACACAAATGGAGCTTTAATGGAAAGTTTCTTCTTACTTCGTTCTTTCTCAGAGATACAATACTCTGCTCGTCATCACTCATTACAATGTTCGGTATTCATTTATATACTAAGCCCTAACTTATTAACGAGTTCACACTCAGACGGATACAATTTGGAAGTAGTCGGCCTTTTATGCCAACAAACTCCCTCGTAAAAGGACCACTCTTTCTTGCATGTACAAGTGCTTGGGGTTATCTCCCCCGTAAACCTAGATTACATATTTAACTAGATCTTATGTTACAAGTCTGTTGGCAAGTAGCCGAGTTGGCAGAGGTATAGTATGAGTGTCGGTCAGCTCTTCCCTTCTGCTCCTCATTCGGCTTTCTTCTGCTCGGTCGTTTGTCGTAGCCCCATCTTCGTCCTTACTGTTCCGAAGCGTTGATCTGGGAATGGCTTCGTTAGGCAATTGACGATGTTCACCTCGGTGTCGATCTTCCGGACTTCGAGTTTCTTCTCGGTCACGAGCTCCCAGATATGATGATACAACACCTCAATGTGCTTCTTCTTCGCATGGTAGATGAGATTGTTGATGAGGCGTATTGTGCTCTGTGAGTCGTAATAGATAGTCGGCGTTGGTTTGTTTATTCGGTTTGTAGTTCCGAAGTCAGCAGTCAGTCAGTGCAGCTAGATCGCTTCCTTCGCTGCATCCGATGTTGCTATATACTCGGCTTCTATGGTAGACAGAGTCGTGCACTCTTGAAGTTTCGACCTCCATGATATCGCACCGCCACCATAGGTGAATATGTAGCCAGTCGATTTCTGATTGTCTGTGTTCCCGGCATAATCGGAGTTGGTGTAGCCTTCGATTTCGGCTAAGATTATTAGTCCAAAAGTTAGCTGTGCATCCGTGGTTCCTTTTAGATACCTAAGGATGTGCTTGACGGCCTCCTAGTGCTTCTTTCCTGGGTTTGACATGTACTGGCTGACCACCCCTACAACATAGGCTAGGTCAGGTCAGGTCGCCACCATTGCGTACGTGATACTTCCTACTGCCGATGCATAGGGTATCTTTCCATTAAGCTCTCTCTCCTTGTCCATTGTAGGAGAGCCTCTATCCGATAGTTTGATCGACGTCGGAAGCGGTGTCGGTGCTGGTTTCGCGTTCTCCATGTTGAAGCGCTTCAACTCCTTGCCGATGTATTCAGACTAGGAGAGTCGGAGAGTTTTGGTCGTCCGATCTCGCTCTATCCTCATGCCCAATATGTGTCGGGCTTGTTCGAGTTCCTTCATCACGAACTTTGCGTGAAGGCTCCGCTTCAGCTTACCGATCTTTGCTTGATTGCTCCATGCAATCAACATGTCGTCGACGTATAGGATTAGATAGATCCTTGACTCGTTGGCCAGTTGCCAAACATACGTGCATGGGTCAGAGTCTGATCTGTTGTATCCAAGCTGCCGTATGTAGGAGTCAAACTTCTGGTACCACATTCTCGGTGCTTGTTTTAGGCCATATAGACTTTTCTTTAGTCGACATACGAGGTGATTGTCCTCCCCCATTGCCGTGAAGCCTACCAGTTGAGACATGTATATGTCTTGTTCCAGATCTCCGTGTAGGAATGCCGTTTTTATGTCCATCTGCTCAAGCTCTAGATCTTCTGTCGCCACGACTCCTAGTAGGAGTCGGAGGGTGGTCATCTTGACTATTTGTGAGAATATCTCGTCGTAGTCGATCTCGTATTCCTGTTTGAATCCTTTCGCGACTAGCCGAGCTTTGTACTTGGGTTTCTCTGAGTTGGATACATACTTGTATCGGAACACCCATTTGCAAGGTAGTGGCTTTCTTCCTGCTGGTAGTTCAACCAGCTCCCATGTCTGATTATGATGAATCGAGTCCATTTCGGATTTCATGGCCTGCAACCATGTTTCGGTGTCCGGTGCAGCCATAGCTTCGTCATGCATGCGTGGTTCGCATGCATCCGTGTAGTGAACATAGTCAAGGCCTGGTTGATAAAACTTTATTTGCCTTCGAGCTCGTCCAAATCTCCTGGATGCTGTAATATCTGGTTCGAGTTCTTCAATCGGTTCAGATTGACAATCGGTATTTGTTGAACCAGTTGCGTCAGGAGTCTTTTTAGGTGTCCTGCCCTCGGTTTGGGATTTCGGTGGTGTCTGGTTGTTCTCCCTTGTGTTGTTGTCGACTTGGTTCTTACTGGCCTCTTAGCAACTATGCCTTTGCCGACTCTTGTCAATTCGGTTGTGTCTTTGATTTCTTGTTGCCGCCAAACAACAAAAGAAATTCGGCTCTGATACTAGTTGTGAGTACGAGTGCTAGGTGCGGAAACGTGTATGGATTTGTAGTTGGTACTGGACAACAAACAACACATACAGAAAATAGAATAGACGTGGAGACTTACACATATGGAGCTTTAATGGAAAGCTTCTTCTTACTTCGTTCTTTCTCAGAGATACAATACTCTACTCGTCATCACTCATTACAATGTTAGGTATTTGCTTATATACTAAGCCCTAACTTATTAACGAGTTCACACTCGGACGGATACAATTTGGAAGGAGTCTGCCTTTTATGCCAACAAGTTGTTTACATTATTTACATCTCAAATTGTATCCAATTGTACGACATGCCATATTGTAATGCATGATTAAACATATCTCTTATCCATGCATGTGCTTCCTTTTGTATCTATTTGAGCATTTCAACCTTTATACGTTAAAGGTCATATGCCTTTCAAGAGCCCAATTTTGTAAGTCCTATTCATATATCTTCAAATTATTGTAAAGAAGGGAGACATATGTGAAAGACAACCATAACACATCATCTTTCCGGCAAGAGATAACTCATATAAATTCTTACAATGTATAGATAAGTCAAGAAGATTTAAGTTACCATAACTCTCAACACATTTCACCTTTAGATTTCCCCAAATTTTAGCACATGCATGTGCTTTCTTTTGTGTTTCGAGATATTGTTGAGTACCTTCCCATAATCTTCCCTTTCTTTCAATAAGCCTTTTGTACTCATGCAAATGCTTTTGGTTATTTTTTGTATCCTTGACTACATCCAAAGTCATAAGGCACTTCCTAGCTTCATGATATTCTTTATCAAACCCTTTTTTCTTTGAACTACATTTCTTGGTGCATTTCCAAGATGCATGCTTGGTCGAAAAACATTTGTTTGTGCATGAGAGAATGATTTTCTTAAAGCTTCCTATTCGCATTCTAGTGTGGCACCATGTTGTATCTAAGTTGTCATTTGTAACATATCCTCAACCATCTTGGAATACATGGGTGCTCACTTAATGTTCATGCTCAAGTGTAGTTGTTTATAATCTTCAATGGCCTCGTCACAATCAAACATATGCATACATTGAGGTCAATACATGAAGTCCTATGATTGGATTTTAGTGTCCATTCACCATGTGAATATTCATGTATACAACCCAAAATACCTTTAGAAAGTAACATATAGTCAATCACACTATTTCCTTGTGTTTTCTACATGTAAAACCATTAGTTTTGGGCCATAAGGATACACCATTTGCAATAAGCAATCTAGTATTATTGCACATTTGTAGGAGTAAGTTCCCAAATTTGTTCAGATCTTTTTCATCACTAGAAGAGTGGCTATACGTTTGAATATCCTCTTACATCTTTCATATATGTGGCATGAAAGATTGTTGTGCAACTAGTTGGAAACTTCTTATACGAGCATTCATGTCACCAAAGACAATAACTTCCTATTTGGATTTGAAATAAGTAATATTATCTTGTAGATTGACAAAAGGTTTATCTTTATCCAAACAAGCATAAAAGTTTGAATATTGATGAGGAATGTAACATCCAACTACAAAAATGGGCAAATTATTGGGTGTTCCTATTTTGAGCCATATGTAGCATTTATATTCATCATTTTGTATGATCAACATATATACATTGTAAAAGTTAGCATGCGGAAGCGTTAGACAAACTGGCTCAGTAGGATAACAATAGAAAATGAGAAAAGGTTTAATGGAGAGCTTAACACAGAGAATATGCGTGGGAGAGACAAAGAGAGAGAGAGAGAGAGAGTAGAACATAAACTCAATTCAAAATATCACTCTATAACTTTGTACATACAACGTGTTAAACATCACTATTTATACAAGTCCTCAAAAGGACTGACAAAAGTACTATGTACTTCAATGCTCATACGAGCGACTAACACTAACTACGAGATAATGATTACCTCGTAGTCTAGGCTACTACTAGGCTTCTTCCGATTCGTTCCAACTCTTGTCCGAGTTGGTAGTCTCCAACTCATCTTCCATTTTTAGGCCCTTCACCACATTGGACCACGTCCGAGTCTTGGCCTTCTTCCGGTCGGCTTTGTCCTTCTTGACTCTGCCGCCGCTACCACTTGCTCCGACTTGTGTGGATGTGCCGACTTAGTTATCTACACATAACGTTGGTGAGGGTAGGTCACCAATATTTACATTAGTGAAGGGTATGTTCACTAATGTTAGAAAGGGGACTAATGATTGGATAGAAGGAATGATAGGTGCATGCACTATCATGATTTGGACAACCAATGAATGGAGAGCCTTTTAGAAACGCACTTCTATTCAAGGGGCCTAGGAAAATGTATAAATATGAGGCTTAGCTACCCTCATAATCACATGACGTCGGAAGGTTGTTGTCTTAGACACCGGTGGTGCGGGCTAGGCTTTCGTCTCGATGATCGTGTTTATCTCTTCCAAGGTATTAGTCATCCTAATATTCGGTGGTAGGTTGGCTATGTCTAGATCATAGCTCGGGGGTGGTCGGGTGGAACGGGTTCTTCTATCCAATCTATTTTCCTTCTTTTACTATACTTTGGTCTATTGATTAGTAATAGACTCTTAACAGTGGTATCAAAGCATTTACTAACAATGTTTTTTGTTGTTTTGATGTTTTTTGCGTGTGAGCGATGGGGATCTAACAAGGCTCGTCATGCTCTTCACAGGATCAAAACAACATTCTTAACCCAATACTCTTCTTTCTTGATCTCTCTTTTCTTTTCTGTGATGCTCTCTTCTTGGTCACATG
>NW_028231378.1:0-13543 GCF_043228905.1 Azolla caroliniana | reverse complement strand
AAAGGGATTCCACAAAGAGTTGTTGGAAGAAGGGAAGAGCAATAGAAACTAGTATTTGAATTTCATGATACTTTATGGGAAGGTCATCGTGGAGTTTGGGCCACCTATTCGAAATTAAAAGAGAAGTTTTGGTGGGCTGGAATGTACAACGATGTTGCAGATTATGTACAATCGTGTGAGAACTGCGAAATGTATTCGAATATTCGGCATCGTGATGGGTTGCAACCTACGTATTCTTTATCTCTACATTATAAATGGGTTGTGGATATTGTAATGATGCCTGTAGGGGTTTGGCAAATGAAATATCATGTATTGGCATGAGAAGATTTGACAAATCAAGTGCAAGGTCGAGCCCTATGCCAAAAAATAATTTCAGCTATTTGTAAGTTCCTTCTTGAATATGTGATATGTAGGTACGGGTCCAAATGTGTCGGGGTGGTTGTGGTTCGTGCGGCGAAGTCACAAGAACTAAGGTTAAAGGGAGTCGGCTAAATTTTTTATAAGGCTTGTGTGTTGATGTTAGAAAGATTAAGGATAGGAAGAAGAAGAGTTAAAAGTAATGTGTGAAAGAGAGACGAGCATAGATAAGAGACAGAGACAATGTATGATAGAAGAATTGAAATGGTTGATAAGAACAAACTTTATATTAAGACTACATGATTTTACCAACTGTACAATGCTTCATCGCAAGATGTGATCTTTCTTTGCCAAACTCTAGATTTGAACCCTCGACTTCAACTAAACACGAGCCTCTTCGCAAATAAGCTAACTTGTTTGTTTGATTATATTATTCTCTAACTTTCTCTTGATTTTCTCTCTTCTCTCTTTCACTCTTTAAATAGGTGCCCCCATGCATATGATGCATTGGAGGGTACAAGACATGCATGTAATGCATGTGATGCATGATCGCCATTTGCCGTTCATGCATTACATGTGATCCATGGTAGACATCTCGCTTATTTGAGCTTTCATGTATGAAAATATACATGGTATATAAGTAAAAACATAAAAGTATAAAAATAATTGACGTAGCCCAACGGTAGGTGTATATTGAATTTGGTATGTGAGGTTGTGGGTTCAAGTGTCAAATGTCAAATGTTATTCAATACAATATTTTAGTTTATTTTTATATCCTTTGAAGACACCTTAAAAACAAATAAACTAACCTAGTGGTATGTACTTCTTACTTAGTGTGTAAGGTTATGGATTTTAAGTCTCTCAAATATTACTGAATACAATATGTAAGTTTACTTTTATATCGTGAAGCAAATCCTTCACGACAACGCAAAGGATATTGCGCTATGTCCACGGCACTAAGGATAGGGTGCTGCTATATCGGACCGGTATTGCCGAACAACTCGTCTGCTACTCGGATTCCGATTGGACCGGAAACACCGGCGATCGTAGATCCACACCGGGGTTCGCTTGGGAGCGCCGCGATCACCTAGAGCAGCAAGAAGCAGCCGATAGTTGCATTGTCGAGCACGGAGGCTGAGTATCGAGGAGCGGTTGTCGCGACATGTGAAGCCATTTGGCTCAAGAGGCTACTCAAGGATCTGCAGGTGGAGGTGTCTACTCTGACAACGATCTACTACGACAACCTCATCAGCATCCAACTTGCGAAGAACCCCATCTTCCACGCCCGGACCAAGCACATTGAGATGCACGACCATTTTATCCGCGAGCGTGTCCTCTCTAGTGAAGTAAACTAGTATATGTTCCGAAGGATCGGTAGACTACCGACATCTTCACCAAGCCCCTTGGTCTACACAAGTTGCGGGCAATTCTCGAGTGCGCTTGGTTTGCGGCACCTCGACGTCTCGAACTTGAGGGGGAGAAAAGACTAGGAAAGGGAGCAGGAAAGGAGTGGAAGTGACCGTGAAGTCGAGTCGGATGAAGAATTCGATTTCGGGCAGGCTGAAGAAGCCGAAGGTGGAAACAGGGGCAGCAACCGAAGGGAAGAGCTAGAATCAGCCGAACGAGGGGGAGATGAAGCCAAGAAGGACAAGAAGGACAAGAAGGCCAAGAACAAGACATGGTCAGATGTGGTCAAGGGCCCGAAGACCGAAAACAAATTAGAGACAACCAATTCAGACAAAAGAGAAAACAAATCGGAGACAACCGATTCGGTTTGAATGTTTGATTCGGGGACGACGAATCAACTAAAGGCCAAGCAGAAGAAAGGGTAGCGAGAGTGGCACCAAAACCGCAACAACAAGGGAGCTGGGAAAGGCTGCATGACCTCACAAACCGACCGAAAGGGTCGAGGCGCGCGGAATCAAACGGGTCGAGGAGCCCGACTAAGGCGTGAAACCAGGGGAAGCCGGAGCGTAGAACTGGAAGAGCATGCGGAACCTCAAGTTGATCTTCAGGGGGAGTGTTGAGATATAAGCTCAACATTGGGTGCACAAACCAGGTGCACAACGAGAGGCCGTAGCAGTGCGTAAACCGGAAGGTCGTTAGATAGATATTACGCGGAGGAATATATTTTGGGAGTTAGTGTAGGGACTCATTCATGAGCATTGAAGTACGTGTCAGTACTTCTGTCAGTCTATATAGACCTGAATAAAAGTGCTCTCTGAGCACATCCTATGTACAGAGTTTTAGAGTATTGTTTTGGAATAGAGTTTTCGATGTTCTGCTCTCTCTGTCTCTCCCGCGTACGCTATGTTGGTTAAGCATTCCATTAAACCTTCTTTGTCTTTTGTCTTTTGTTACCTGGTTGTGTTTGTTAAGCTTCCTCACGTATTCTTTTTCAGAGAGAAACAACAGGTTGGGCACAAGAAGGTGTAACTATATTATTCAAAAACTGAGTTACAAACGAAAAATGGCCACAACAACACATAAACTAGGTTACAAAGCCCATTATATACTAACTGGGCTAGTGCAAATGCCATTTGACATATTTACATAATTGTCCTAAACCTAGTTTGTCCAAGAGAATGTGAATTCGGCCATTATATACCCATACTCGACAAAACACACCAAAACAGAAAAACAGAAGAAGAAGAAGCAAATGGCAGAAGGAGGAAGGAGAAGAAGAAAGAAGACAAAGACAGATGACAGATGACATGCACGCAAAGGGTGAAGGAGAGCAACAACAAGGGCAGAAGAATAACCTAGAGAAGAAAGAAGAAAGAACGGAGAAGCAAGCTACCCATAGCTCTGTCCATGTTCCTATTTTCCAAAGGAAAAAAGGTTCTTCTCTGTGTCGTCTTTTGCTTTTGGTGTCGATTGCTGAGGATTCTCAACCCTGACTCTCTAATACCATGAAAAGAGATAGGTGAAACACAAAGTACACACTCAGTTATCCGAAAACACAAAAGTTAGGTATACATAGAGATGAGAGAGGGAGAGGGAGAGACAAAGTGAGCAGACAACAAACTCTATTACAAAAACACTCTGTATATAGAATGTGCTTACAGAGCACTTTTTATACAAGCCTCTGACGTAGTCTGACAAGTACTTGAATGCTCATAACTGAGTATTTGACACTGACTCCCGCAAATATTCCTATTATTATAAATAGAAATATTGATCCTACCAACCTGCCAGCTCCCTGATGATCGGGCCTAGACGATCGGCCTTCTTCAGATCCGATTTTCGACTTCTTTAGCCGGTTTGGGCCTAGCTTATCGGTCTCTATCTGATCTGGCTTTCGGCTTCTTCAGTCAATCCGAGCCTAGTCGATCGGTCTCTATACAATCTGGCTTTTGGCTTCTTCAGCCGATCCAGCCCATGTTGAGCTTGCTCACTCAACAATGACATGTATATAATCACATACGTATAGATGTGATCACATATGTATATATATAAAAGAATCAGTAACAAAACATAAATCAACAAATGATGTAATTGAGATATGCAATTGAGGCATGTGGCCTCAATGCACATGTAACATCCAAAAAATAAGAGTGAACATAATGCGCAATTGATGTATTTACATACTATGCGTACGACACACATTGCATATCAAATACACGGCAATTGAGGTATTGAACTCATACATAGCATATGTATGTTTTATATGAACAAACTATGACCAATACAACATAATTGAATTATTTACATTTTAACATATCAACTTAAACATGATTGAGAATGGGAGAAAAAAGAATAGAATAAAAAAATTTATTATTCATGAAAATAAAAGGAAGCACTGAAGTTCCTTTGTTGGCGACTTTCTGGATCAAGCTTGGACGAACATCGGTCGATCACTATCCGAAGGAAATCAACATCAACAAAACAAACATTAGGAAGCCACTTTGATACCATATGTTAGAGATTATTTTCAATGTAAGCCTAAGACAATGAATTAAACGATAGATGATAAAGAGGAAGAGAGGGAAAGAAGGGTGACGATCCACGCGAACACCCCTGATCAAAGGGATCAAGACGGACCTGACCCTTGATCGTGTCCCATACCATCACCATGGCATCGAGTCGTACCAAGTACTAGCGCATGCTCACCACAAGAGTCTGTTCACCGTAGGGTCATAGTCTCGACGTAGTCCAATAATGTTCCTAATGAGGGTAGCTAGGCCTCATATTTATAGCCAAACCTAAGGCACCCAAGCAAGTTCACAAATTGCCCTTATGGGTTGTCTCAATTTTTAGGATTATAAGTAATCCCCCCGTCTTTACACTTTAACCCTCGCACTTTTATTCTCATGTGTAGAATACTACAATACAAACTAAAATGGGATAAATTATGGTCATACCCGTAAAGCCATAGCATAAAATATAATAAAACATCATGGAAGTCGAAAATCAAATGATAAAAGTAACACACTTTTTAAATCAAAACTATTTACATAATAAGGATGATGACAAGTTTTGCTTGATAACAAAGGTGAGAAGCACTATTTAAATCAAAATTGTTTAGAGGATAAGGATGATCGTTAGTTTTGCTTGGTGAGAATCCTTAGAGTTAGGTTTGAGCATAAAAATTATTTTTGAAATGGAGAAGAAGACATGCGTCACTAACCTCCAAATGCCATCAATGAATCTCCTATTTCATGAGTAAACTTCTCTTCCTTCCACTACATGTGGATTGGTGGTATGGCACAATTGATTGTAGAAGTCATGTTTGTGCGTACTAAATTCTTAATGTATAGGATTGAGCATGTCTTGGCTCTCTTGCTAGGTGGAGGTAAGTTGTTTGTCTATGTTTATTTTATATAGATAGATGGATAGATGGATAGATATCATGCCTCATGTGGAGGTTGGCAACCCTAAAGAGCCATAATTCCCTATACAAGTGTCACGCACGTGTAAGAAACAAGTATTTCTTGAGAACCCAACCCTTACATATGTTGTCAAATGCATAACGAAGCCCTCTTTTTTGTTTCCATCTAATGACTATCATATTATTCAATGTGATCCACACTCTTAGAGAGAAAACGCACATCTTTAGAATACATTTTAGAGTGCTTTGAAGTATTCTACATTTTAGAACTAACATTTAAAAGTGTTTCAGATATTCTACATAATTAACAAGCATTTAACATTTCCACAAAAATATTGAACTATTTAATGTATTTTATCTATAAAATGTAAGTATTTAAGTAAAAAGGTAGAATACTTTTACAATACGTAACTTACGTATTGTATGTTATGTTTTCTACAACTAATAATTATGAAGAGACTAAAGTGAAGATTATAAATCACTCTTGATTTCCATTGAAAATTGGAAACGTGAAGAATGAATCATACAATTACTTATTAAGGAAATTATTTTTAGATGATAGGAATATTATACACTCAATTTGATGTTATTTAAATCCAACCAAAGAACTTTTTGCGATCATCCATAGGCTTAAAGCGTGGAAACATTTATATGAAATCGTTTCGTGTTCACAATAAACAATCAATCTTTAAAATATTTTTCAATCAACATGACCTTACTAATCATAACATTGGATGGCAATATCTCCATAACCAAAATTTGGAAACTTAACGAATCATTTTTATTCAGCGACTAGTAACCATACCAAAGAACTAGGAGACACTCTTTTTTTCCGCTTTGAGGTAGCAAGAAGACCATGTTGACATTGGTGATACAATGATAAATAACATGTAACACAAATTGTGCTAATACACAAATTCCATGCAATATTCCAAAGTCAATATTGTTTGTTGATTAGTAGCAATGCCTAATTACTATAAAGTTCACTCTTTTGTCAAAGTTGAGGTTGGAAGAAGACAATGTTAACATTGATCCTACAATGAAAAATAAATAAGGCAAGCTCAAGTCCAATATCCTCCTATACAAATGGTATAATTCACCAAGGGAGTGTTCAAAATGGGGCTCCATTAGCATACATTGCGTGCATAGTTTTTAGTTTAGATTTTGTTAAGTTTATTTAAATGTCGACAAGCTGAAAACAATAAAGCTAAACATCCTCCTCTCTTTCGCTTTAAATGCTTCAAACACAACATTCAATACAAGAATATGTATATACTCCAGGTAATATCAATTTACATGAACGATTGCTGCATCCACCATTGTTACAAAAAAGAGGTTTAACTACTAGTGTTTATAACTAACTACTAAGTGACTTAATTATAGTTATTGGTTCTCTTCATGATTTCCTATCATAATTGATACATGCAAAAAATGTGGTTAACATAGGGGGTGAGGGGGAAGAGATTTTGAGGAGTAAGACCAATAAACTACCCACTACATTGTGCCATGCATGAAATCATGGCAATGTTCCTCCATATAAGTGAAGATATTGGAAAAACCACTCCCCCTTATGCGAAGAGTACAAATATGATAAGGCGAAGATACCGAAAAAGACCACTCTCCCTTATACGAGTATAAAATAAGATAAGAGGGAATGCGAGTGTTTTTCAAGCTGTTCAAATGGGACCTAGTGGGAAAGATTGCATCAAAAGTATGGCCACGAAAGAACCAAGAGCGACATTTTTCCGAAGAATGTCGTTCCATTTCAATTCTACAGTTTGGTTAGATTAGGGCAAAATGTTTCATGTGATCTATATTTTTTCTTTTGTGTTTTTCTCTCAACACAATCTAGGGACTTTTTTTGTGTTGAGTTGTGAGTGAGATTCATGGTTAGCTTGGTGGCGCTGCCCCGAGGTTTACAGAAGGCCAGAGGCGGCATTGGTAGCGGAGGTTTGTCCGAAGCTGAGAATATCATGAGTGTTATTGTTGTTAAGGTGCGGCATGTTGTGATTGTGGAGATTCGGGGCCGATGCCGAAGCATTCATATTCATATTCGTATTCATATTCATGTTCGGCATCGCCATTTGCGGGCCGGAATTGTGGAGATCATTCGTGTCGATCATCACATAATGTAGATCTTCCGAAGGCTTCCAATGCCGCTTCCGCTGATTTATGAACCAGTTGTTGATCTGCTTCTGATTCAATCCCGTCACCTCTGCAAGCGCCGCCTTCTCATTCTCCTAATGCCATTTACCAATTCATCACCATGACATACATAAAAAGACAAGTAAAAAAAAGACCAGTTGATCTCTATCTATCACCAGAACATGCAATGCATGAAGATATGGATGGATACAAGTGAAAAAAACCACTTGATCTCTATCTATCACCAGAACATGCAATGCATTACGTTATGCATATGGACACAAGTGAAAAAAAACCACTTGATCTCTATCTATCACCAGAATATGCCATGCATTAAGATATGGATACAAGTGAAAAAAAACTACTTGATCTTCTGTATCACCAGAATATGCAATGCATTAAGATATGGATACAAGTGAAAAAAACCAGTTGATCTTCTCCATCACCAGAATATGCAATGCATTAAGATATGGAACTCAAAGGGAGGTATATATACATATGATAATGATGCTGAGAAACAAAAAAAAAACACAATGAAACAGCAATAAAATGCAGAAAAACATTAATACATTATCGGGGCGATTTCCTGTTCAAAAGAGTTTTAACACAATCTAATTTCTGTCAGTCACCGGAATATAAATTCAAAATGCATAGCATAAGATTGGATCGGATTCCAATGCTGCAATAAATAAATAAAAGCTGAGAGAACAAAATGTGTGTTGTTGATGATGAATGCAGTTAGTTTTATAATGTACAGATGTATGGTCTATGTATACAAACAAATAAATACTGAAGTTTGTTGAGCAAAATCTTAGGCATAAATGCCTGCTGCAGTCTTTAATATAGATTAGACAGAGTTTCTTCTAAAAAGCTCTGTACTGCCAGAAGATATATTATGAATGTAGACAGTTCAACCCAAAATGGAGCTAAATGCTGGCCTAAATTTGGCCCACATGCTTAACTCAGACCAAAACCCAGAAAAACACATAAAATAGGAAAAACAAAAAAATAAATAAATTCTAATGGTTCTCGTGTAAAAAATTAAGTGCACAAAATGCTGTGTTGCAATCACAATTAATGAAGAGACGTGTGATGAGAGATCACACGAAAGCAAAGAATGAAGAATTGACAAGTTCTTGGTCCTTACAAAAAAAACCCTAACTTACAGGAATTTGACCAATGTACTTTCTTCTTCTTTTTATTTCAGTTAATTCCCCATAGCTATATTACAGTGGGTACGATCATGAATACATAATGTATTCATGCAGAGATGATGAATGATGATGAATGGTGGCAATGCTATACAGGCATGATGAAGATCATATTGAAATAAAACACAGATTCTGTCATGTATAATGCATATGCACAAATCTTAACTGACATAACACATATTGCACAAATCCATGTATAATGCATATGCACAAAAAAATTCTTAACTGAACAATTGAATATCTATGCAACAATTGAATTAATGTATTATGATTTGACATATCCATCATCCATGTATCATGAAGACATGATGAATGGTGACACTGCTATACAGGCATGATTAAGATCATATTGAAATAAACACAGATCTGTCATGTATAATGCATATGCACAAAATCGTAAACTGACATAATACATATTGCACAAATCCATGTATAATGCATATGCACAAATCTTAATAACTGATAATTGAATATTATTGTATTATGATTTTGACTTACTGATGGATATGGCCACTTGTAATGTTGTGTCCACCATTCCAAGAGCTTCTGCCTTGCTTCTTTGGGTAGCTTGCCTTTCTTCTTCCGCTTCAGGAACTCTTTCTTCAAGCTACAGATCATAAACCCACTGTATTTCCTCAACAGCTGCTGCTTTAGCTGCACTTGATCTTCATGAGCCAGCACCGGATCGATCATGCCATTCATGCTACCCATATTCATCCGAATCTTCGCCTCATCGTCCACGCCATCATCCTCATTCTCATCGTCATCATCATCATCATCCATAATAGCATTATTAGGTTTATTAGTGTGATTACCATCATTATAATTAGCAGTAGTGGTAGGCATGTTATGATTATTATGATTAGTATTCATTTGTATGTGGTTTAATAATGCCTGTTGTTGTAATTGTTGCAGTTCTGATTCATTGGTATTGGTATTAGCGGTGCCCATCGTCATTATGTTCACATTCATGTTCTTGTAATCTGCTTCACAACAGCTCCCATCCTCTAAGATCTCTTCCTCATCCCCACTATTCATATTAGAATTCGTTCCCCCTGCAGCAGGAAATGATGTTATAATTAGAGATTAATCATTTTTCAGCCATGGTAACATTGACATGATCATCTTTAATCATTCCCACCAAAAGTGAAACAAAAAAAACGCCATAAACAAATCAAATCCAAGAACCCTAATCAACATAAGATAGTAGCACAGACTACCACATACATATTATACATATATATATCAGCCAAGATTCAAACTGAAGTTACTTCTAAGTGGTTATATCAATGCTGGGACACCTGAGTGGGTTTAGGGTTTAGGGTTTAGGGTTTACTCACACACATCAAAGATGCATGCACCCTTCATAAATCTCTTTTTAACCGCCTTATGTATAATAGATCAAAGCATTATGTGTTGCAGGAATGCAGTATACAGATATTAATGCAAGTACTGGGCAATGAATGCATTCTCATACAGATTTAAGTCACTACCAAGCATTATGTAATAGATCAAAGTATATTCAACCGAATCGATCATTTGAAGCATTATGTGTTGCAGGAATGCAATAGATCAAAGCATATTCAACCGAATTTGCATCCACTACTGATTTGATAGGAAATCAAGATACAATATTACTACTAACTGTTCGCATTACTCCAAAAGACAGGGCAATGAGTACAGTCTCATACAGATTTAAGTCACTACCAAGCTTTTCTTTCCAAACTAAGCTATTCATACCTAGAAAATCCAAAACCTGACAAGAGCCAGACGGTAATGTTAACGCCATGGTCATAAATTGATACTGATGGGATATGCTTGACCAATTGAGGCAATATATGATTGAGAGTGAATTACATCCATATTCCTAGCAAACCTTGTTATAACAAGCATGAATCCAGCATGTCTTAACTTGCATTTACTAAAATAAATTCAGAGCACCATGTCTATTCTCTTCAATGCACGAATTTGGAGGCTGAGAATGCTAAATTGTAGAACATGATATGATCTTCATTTAAAAATATCAGGAATCACAGTTAAGGAAACTTTGTAAAGGGTTTACAGTTTTATCTACGAAGAGGCTATAAAGAAGAAGGGCATAAGGTCGTGTTAAAAACCCTAACCTTTCAACCATATGTTTTAATATATATACATATATCATTAAATTACACCACTTTTAATTAGGGAGCACCTTCTCAAAAACATTAGTTATTATTTTCATATCGTTTTTAATTGCTTTATTTGATTTTTAATTCGTTTATTTCCACAACCCTATTAAGTGGTAATCTATGCAGACCTAACTTTTCATGACTGGTATGTGAGTAGGGCCTTTGCTGATTAATTAAGAAATCCAGCCACATAAGACTAATGTAATGTATGTATAGTCCAATGTCGATTTATTCTCTTTGATTGGCTGTCTTATGAAATGATATTTGATGTCCACAAGGCATTTTCAAATTGCGTGAGTTTTAGAAATTTATTCCAAACTTTTCTTTAATTTCTGCCATGAGCTAAGGATTACTGAGGGCCAATTACTTGATGGATTAAGAGAAGCATGCATCATTATAAAAGGATTGAATCTACTATAATGCAGCCAAATTGGCACCATAGTCTGCATCATAATTTAGACATATGAAAACGGTATTGGAGGAGGTAATTTCCGGGCCTCTGCATTAACTTAAAACTTCTGCAAATTAGCTTGAAACAACCAGTCCTACAGTTCTCTGCTTCAAATGCTTGACGATTCGAATGTCCGAGCATCCATGAATAAAATTAGCGAAGAAACTAAAGTTTGTGTGGAGGTGCATTGACATGTCCTATATTGCCATTTCATGGGCCCAGGATTATATATATAATAATCTTCCTCGCAATGATTTGTATCAAACTGTATTGCAACTACTCGATCTTTAATCAAACTCAGAATCTGATTACGGATCAATGTAGATGGCATAGATCAGCTCCATCAATCATCACTAATAGTTCCATGATTGAGACCTAATTGATGGCCTGAGATGGATAGATAACGTGATGGCACCTGCATGTAGCTATATAACTAAGCCTCCAAAGACAAAATGATGGAGATGCATCAACGAACCCAGCAATCAGGAGGTCTGTTGTAGATATAGAAACCCTAATTTATGGGAACACCGCACTATCATACCCTAATTGATGTATGTATTATAATTTTCTAGATATAGAAACCCTAATTAATGGGAACACAGCCATACCATACCCTAATTTGTATGTACTATAATTTGTAGATATAGAAATCCTTATTAATGGGAACACAACACTATCATACCCTAGTTTTGCATGTACTATAATTTGTGGATACAGAAACCCTAATTTATGTGAACACCGCACTATCATACCCTCATTGATGTATGTACTATAATTTGTAGATATAGAAACCCTAATTTATGGGAACATAGCACTATAGATACCCTAATTTGTATCTACTATAATTTGTAGATATAGAAGCGCTAATTAATGGGAACGGAAAACACAATCAACACCCTGATATATTTGTATGTACTATAATATATAGATATAGAAACCCTAATTTATGGGAACATAGCACTATTAATACCCTAATTTGTATGTGCTATAATTTGTAAATACAGAAGCCCTAATTAATAGGAACACAAAACACAATCAACATCCTGATATATTTGTATGTACTATAATATGTAGATATAGAAACCCTAACCCTAATTAATGGGAATACAAAACACAATCAACACCCTAATTTGTATGCACTATAATTTGTAGATATCGAAGCCCTAATTAATGGGAACACAAAACACAATCAACACCCTAATTTATATGTACTATAATTTGTAGATATAGAAGCCCTAATTAATGGCAACAAAAAACACAATCAACACCCTAATTTGTATGCACTATAATTTGTAGATATCGAAGCCCTAATTAATGGGAACACAAAACACAATCAACACCCTAATTTGTATGCACTATAATTTGTAGATAAAGAAACCCTAATTAATGGGAACACAAAACACAATCAAAACCCTAATTTGTGATGGTGAGGGGAAGCCAAGGTACCTGGGTCGTTTTTGGAATTAGGTCTGTGCAGGGAGGAGAGGGTGATGAGGAGCTGCGCCTCCATTCGCTTCAGAAACGCCTGCGCTTCCTCCAGGCACGTACTGATTCCACCCACCTGCCGCTCCAGCACCTCCGAATACACGTGCTAATCATCAAATTAAACCCCCCAAAAAAAATTTAATCTCAGAAAAATTCACCCCCTATCTCCACAGGGAATTATTATGCAGACCTAATTCTCTGATTTTTCACACTTCTTCTGCGCAAATCTATATAACTCTATCTTCAAGTAGATTATTTAGTAATTTTTAGATCAATAATAAGAGCATTCTGAGTAATTTTATATCAATTTTAAGAGAAAATTAATAAATTTATATCCCATTCTGAGTAATTTTATATCAATTTTAAGAGAAAATTAAAAAAATTTATATCGCATTCTGAATAATTTTAAATCAATAATAAGAGAAAATTAGAAAATTTATATCGAATTCTGAGTAATTTTAAATCAATAATAAGAGAAGATTTTAAAAAATTATATCGCATTCTGAGTAATTTTAAATCAATAATAAGAGAAAATTTAAAAAAATTATATCGCATTCTGAGATTCGGTAAATCATTTCGCTGTCTCTCTTTTTTCTGTCAGTGCGCGAGTGGCCCACTCTGACATAAATTACCATGAATTCATCAAGCTCGGGATCATCTCCTACAGCAGAGGCTGTGCTGTTAGTGGCGGTTGGGGCCGCAGAGCTCGCCATTAACAGTAATGGATGATGATTCTTATCATCATGATCAAGATCAGGATCATGATCGTGATCTTGATGATCATGGCGACGATGAGATCGATTATACTCTTCTCTGATCTCATCCAGCCTCGATATCACCTCCGGAGGAGCTCCGATCTGTATCAGAAAACGCATGGACAAACGTATAAATTATT
>NW_028231377.1:0-13553 GCF_043228905.1 Azolla caroliniana | reverse complement strand
GTTGCGCAATAATCTGGCCTTCTTCCTCTATGAAGCACCCGAAGTGAGTAAATTGAACTTGCATGCCATGGTCCACAATTTGTCTGACCAACACCAAGTTATTGGTGATTGTTGGCACATGCAAACCATTTCTCATGATTCCTCTTTGACCGACATGGCTTAGAGGGACATCTCCGATATGTTCAATGGGATGAGGGTTGTCGCCCCCGGTTTCAACGACCCTTGGTTGCTCCGGCTTCTCTAAAAAAGAGAAGCATTCTTCATGGTTCGTCATGTGGTTGGAAACTCTGGAATCCACATACCACACCTCGTTCGGCTTCGAGGTGCTCATCTTCATCGAGTTGGCTTTGTGCTTCATGACAAAGGCATGGCCCGTTCCGGCTCCCCCCGAGCCTTTAGCGTAGTGCAATCTCTGCCGTCTCTCAGAGTCGACTCTATTTGATCCGACTTTGTCTGAATCTGCCTGTTTCTTCTAGCACTCGCTCTCCTTGTGGCCCTTTCGACCAAAATGCCAGCAATCAATGAATTTATTTTGCTAGCTTCCAGCACCACCCTGACCCCCCCTACTTGTGGAGGGTTCGTTGTTGTCGGCACCTCCCTTGTGCCTATGGTTCTGCTCTTGTTAGTCGCTACCATTGCGTGCCGATCCACCGCGTCCACCACGACCACGGGGCCTCTCCACCTCCGTGTACAAATTTTTGTTGTCTGTGTGTGTGCTCGTCGACGCACATGTGTGGTTCTCCTCTGCCAGGAGCATCAATTGCAAGTCGAAAAATGACGACGGTTTCTCCCTTGTGTGTGTGGACAGTCGTCCAATTTGGCCCATACTTTTGAGCTAGACCGCCTCGACAAATCTGTCCATGTTCCTGTGAATCTTTGTCTAGAGATCAAAGGCTTGTCTGTGTTGAAATCACTTGTCGGCAGTAGAGAATATTCAACCCTCACGCTGTGATACCATGTAATGAGTTTCGTATGCGGAAGCTTATGAACAACACAATAAGCTCAACCACAGTTAGGTGAAACACAGAGAAAAGCAAAAATATAGTAAGCGGGAGCGAGAGAGAGAGAGAGAGAGAGAGAGAGAGAGAGAGAGAGAGAGAGTAGAAGATTAACTTAGATTCAAAAAAATAATATGCTCTGTATACACAAGTGTGCTTTATGAGCACTTTTATACAAGCTTTGACAACGAGCTGACACAAGTACCATCAGTACTTGAATGCTCATAAAGAGCCTATGACACTAACTCCATAAAATATTCCTAATACTAAGACTAGGAATATAGGCTCCAACGGCCTATCAATCTTATCCTAGGCTGCCCTAGCTATCAGGTTATTTAGCTGACTTCCCTCAACTGCTTCGGTTGTTGGCTTCTTTAACTGATCGGCCTACCGGCCTTTAGCCAATCCGACTCATGTTGAGCTTGTCTCTCAACAACATATTCCTACACATATATCTACTATAGGAGTCACACAATGCACTCTACACTTGACCGCAATGGATATGAGCAAATAATCTTGGGCATTGAGGATCACGAACCAACTCTGAGCATATGGCATGAACAATGCTTGACTCAGCCTTTGCTAGTGTCGGTCATATTGGTCAAGACTTGTTAGATTGACTATGCATATTTTCCCTCAAGTGAGTATAAACCCGAACATATCCCTACACATATATCTACTATAGGAGTCACAATGTGCAGTATACTCTCTCAACTACAATGGTATGAGCGAATAATGTTGAGCATTGAGGATCACGAACCAACTCTAAGCGTACAACATGAACAATGCCTAACTCTGTCTGCCTTTGCTCGTGCCTGTCATATTATTGGTCACATAATAATACATTCGAGAGCACCTCCCACACTGTCGTGACTTATATAGCTTCACAGAATTCCATTAAACCATGAAGAGAGAGGGGCTACTCCGGTAAATCTGTGTAATTAATGCTCATTTGTGTTCTCTAATGGGCTTTCTTTCCTCCATATGCATATACATAATATGTATGTACATACATATATGATGGCAGAAGTATTATCTGCATAGTCTTTTGTATCTACTCCATCCATGTCCATGTCCATAGCCATAGCCATGGCAGACATGGCCTTCTGTGGATGTACCACCATCACTAACAGCAACAACATCAACAAGTTAAGCTATGGCTTCTTTGCAACACACAAATCTCTGTCTTCATCAGAAGCCCTGTTCCCATCTTTACTACACTTCCCCTCCATATCTTGCAATGAGAAGAAGAACAAGAAAGCCCACAAGCAGTGCCTCTTTACAGCTATGGCGGAGGCATCAAGGTCGGCTGTCTCAGCACCATCTTCATACAAGAAACAACAGACAAGGACCCCAAATGTAGGCAATACTAAAGTTAGACCTAGGAAAGGTAATAGAATCATGAGTAGAGATGGGCGGCCGCCTCCTCCTCGACATAAGCTTCTGGGTGTTCGAGATGCGATTCTTAAACCCCCTCTGGATGATATTCGACTGGCCAACAAGTTCTTAAGAAGCCCTCAGCTTTCACTAAAGACCTTACCTTTGCTTAGTTCATGCCTCCCTTTTGCTTCTCTGCGAGCCGAAGATGAAGAATGGATGGATCATCATTTCCCTGAGATCAAAGAAGCCCTCGGGTACCCTCTCGGTGAAGAGAGTCGTACATTTGATACCATCGAAGATTCCCTCAGCGGATACCCTCTTGAAGGTGATGGTCATTCCAATGAGGATGAAGATACCCTTGGATACCCTCATGAAGAAGAGGACCTTTCAGGCAATGCCAAAGATTCCCTTGGATACACCCTCGAAAATGCTCATTCCGATGAGACCAAAAATCCCTTTGGATACCCTATAGAAGGGGGTCATCCCGATGACATTGAAAAAACTGTCAGTTCCATGCGAAAGGATCATTCTTATTCTTGGACGAACACCGAAATCTCGCCTGATAGCCCACTTTTTCATCGGGATACCCTGCTTTTCCTCGCTTTTCAACACCCAGAAAGTGCGAGGGGTCATATTAAATCAATAAAAACTGGGCATTCTCGGCTCGCTTTCCTGGGAGAGTATGTCCTGGAGCTTGCCCTTGCTGAATTTTTGCTTATGAGGTACCCTCGAGAAACTCCAGCTTGCTTGAGAGAGAGAATTTCTGGGCTCATCAATAAGAGAGCATTTCCTCGATGGATAGAGATAGCATCTCTTGATGGTGCTATCTATCCTGATGGTATGAATGCAGTCAGAACTGATGCTCGACTTCAGACTATAAGGTGAAGATTTCCATTTATGAATTGTTTTGTAGATATAGAAAGGAAGGTATGTTAATGGTGAGACATCTATACCATAGATATAACTGATTGGCAATGAGAGTAACAGGATATTATGTTCTAAAAAACACACTAGAAAGCATTGCCTTGATCATATGTCCATTATAAAGTATAACCACAAATAAAATGTACACATGTCATGGTTGAGGACTGGAAGCTAAGAGCTGAGTCAAATGTCAAGTTCATTATTAAAAGTATTCATTTTTTGACTTTGAGATCATTAGACCTTTAGCTATTGCCCCTATTACAAACAAATGGCTTTACAAATTCATTTTTCAAAACTCAAGGGTTGAAAACAATTGCTAACAAAATGCAATGTTAACAAACAAGGATTGATTCAAATTCATCCAAATGATGATTACCTCAGTGCAAATAATCATTTTACAGATTGTAAGTATAGCATCTTAAACTATACCAAGGGAAAGTAAATGTCTTTGCAAAACAGCTAATAGAAATTGCAACATCCAATCAAGAGCTTGGATATGCAGGTGTCTGGATGGGTGCCAACTGGGTTTGTTGTAATGTTAAAAGCTTGGAATAAGAGATTGGACCTTCAATGTGCGTTGCACTTGTAGTGGGAGACAGGTTATAGGACCCCTAGCTCTCATTTGGTTTCACTAATTGATCATCACTCCTCAAGAATCCATTTTATGGTAGTCTCTTGATGGTATTATAGACTCTCTATGCTATATTTGTCTTGATAATGATGATGTCACCTCAAGATGCTACTGGGAAATTACGTATCATTATACATATTGACTCTAGGAAATTACACATATTGACTCTAATTTTGATCTTATGAGATCACAAACCATAAATGGTAGGATATGGATTAATACAATTTGATTCAATAAGTGAACCCATAAAGCTGGAACTCATTGTCTAAATATTTCTGCATAATGTTTTTTAAGTACCGTGGGATGCCTGTGTCTATAGTCAACGACTGAAACTCAAGGACAAGAAGTCTGTCTCAGAGAACTTTATTTGGAAACATCAGTATTGCATAAAGGTTCATCTTCTTCCATCCACAGGAGGATGTTGAGTCAGAAGAGTCAATTCTATTACTTTGGGTTTAACTTTCTACAATTCAGAGCATAAAGTAACTTAGGAACAGTTGTAACCATTGGTTGAATATGTGTACAATAATAATATGCCTACCTCAATTGGGTGATGTTGAATTGGGAAAGGCTCCTATAAGAGAGTAGAGGGAGGGGAAAAAGTGTCACCCATTTTGCACATGAATTTTGAGACAGATAAGTATGTCTAAGATGCAGATGAAGCTTATAAGAAGGTTAAGTTTTCTCGTGAAAAAACTCAAATCAAATAAGAGAAAGCAATGGATTGTCACTGTCGCGAACTTGTGTTTGCACTTTGTGCTTGAGTACTCTTGGACATTCAAAAGTCATGGTCAAGGAAAATGGAAGGCAAGAACATTTCCAAAGTTAGAGTTTTTCTCAGATTTCAAAAAAGATAAGGGATGTAACTACAGTGAAGGCTACCGTTAGTTTGAATGGCACCGTGCATTCCATGCGAATCTTCTTCGGCTTTGTGGGCAATTTACTTTCTAGTTTGTCATACCTAGGTCTGATTTGGTGACGATAGAGCTGAATGCATTTATTTGAAGTTAAATGCACTTAATATTTATAGTGGAATCTTAGCTCCAATCATTTTCAAGAAGTAAAGATAGCCTCAATAAAAAGCCATTTTGGTACTGAAATATTCAGCTTAGGTTTGGCAAAATCTTGGTGTTATGTTCATTTTTGTTCTTGTATGTCTAGTTTGCACAGTTCTGAAAAATCCAGAAAGACTGGTTAACCCATAGTCTTTCATCTTAAGAAAGGAATATGAAGCCGCTTTTAAAAAATTTCCTTTTAAATAGCTTTCACTAATATAAAATCTCTGTTTCTTCAGGGGAGTATTTTGTGCGATTGTAGGTGCTTTGTATCTATGTATGGGCATGAGTGAAGTCTATCGATTCCTTTTTGATGTTTGTGGATTTGATCCTGATGTGAAAGACTGCCAGCCAAAACCAAGACTTGGCCGAGAAGATGTGGATTATGTTTTCCCCGCATTGGAAGAGAAGCAAGTGGAATGGGATGATCTCAGCAAGATGGAGGCAAGAAATTGATTTATGTCTTAATATGTTGAGGGAAAAGAAGGTTCAATAATTTTAGGGGAGAAACACCAGAGTACCACAAACTTGTTGGGAATTGAGCCGAATAACCCCAAGGTTTAAAACATCAGAATGCTGATCTGTAATGCAGTTTTTTTATTTCATTTGGGTATTCTAGTAAGTGTTGAAAACTGAGGGGTATTCTGCTAAATCTATATACCCAACAAGTTAGTGAGTTTTTGATGTCAAGAAGAGATGTTCTGTTAAGTTTTGAAGACATGGAAGTATTCTGGTAAATACAGAAGAAGTTAAGATTACTGTTGGTGGTGTAAATGCTGGAGTTCACTGTCTGAACTACTTATTTGACTTTTACAGACAGCAGATGATGAACTTTTTGCCAAACCGATGCTTTATAGGGCATGTGTTCCACCTGGTATTCATAGGTTTAGAGGCAACCTTTGGGAGATAGACAGCCTTCCAAAGGTTTTACAAATAATGGGTTATCCTTTGCCAGCATTGGATAGGGACCCTGCCATTACAATGGCCCGGAATGCAGAATTAGAGCTTGGTCTTCAGGTATGGTATATGCAGAAAATTGTTAAAGACATATCATGTAACTCATTTGTTTAGGGTCTATGTTCTAATTATTACAAAGCTGCTTTTTATATGGTTCCAGTTCTTAAGAAATTGGATATTACTATTACATGTCATCACACCATCAGTTCACGATAATCTGATTGTTATAACTGTGTTTGCAAAACTGTCATCCATCTGTTTTCATGAGAATGCAGTTGATGCTTGGGATGCTATTGTTTGCATGGAAAACCCCAAAATACCCCTGACTTTTTATTTATTTTCACCAAATGCCCCAAATCCCTTTGGTGTATCCCATCTTGAGCAATTAACTCATTGGTGAACCCCAAATAACTCATTTCCAAAATGTATTAATTTGTAATAAATTACAGATTTGAATTGTATAATTGAAAGGAGCACATAAGAATTCAGAATGCAAGTTAGTGATGTTTAGGAATATGTCATATATATTCTGATTGAAGATAGTTTTAATAACAGCTTTGTTTTCTTCATCCTTCAATGTACAAATCTCAACATCCTCGGTTTTGTAACGAGAGATTCGAATTCTTGGGATCAAAGATACAGGTATACATGTGTATTCAATATTTCTTCCCCTTGCTTTATGTTTCAGATGATATACAGATGCATATAACAAAAAACCCCGAAATACCCTTTGGTGCTCCTTTATTTCCTTGAAATGCCCGTGCATTTTTCGCAATTCCGCTTGAATGCCCTTTTTTATCCCCCCTTCCCCTTGAAAGAGCAATTATGTGGTCAATTATTTTATCCTCTTCTTTCCGTCTTTCAGGCATAGACCAAGGCAGTTTTGGGGTACTAATGAAAAATCTAGGGAAATAAACAAAAACTTAAAGAGTATTTCAGGGTTTTTTCTATAATGTATTTCTAGAAAAAGATAGAAAAAGGAAAACATGGAAAAAGCAAAGAACAAGAAAAGCAAAAACTGCAAGGAAAAAACAAAAAGAAGGAAAAGGGACAGACAAAGCAAGGAAAAAGGAAAAGAGAACGAAAATTGAAAAACAAAATAAACCTTAGACTTGATTGCAGGATGTTGTGATGGCAGAGAAGTTGCTCATGAAACACCTGGATGCGCCCGGCTTTTTCTTGAAGGAAAAGCATCGGAGGCTTCTCTTTAACCGAGTCTGTGGGAGGTACTTCCGGGAGAAGAGCCTTCAAAAATTTATCTTGTTCTCGGAGGAACGAAAGGGTCTTTTTGAAAAGGCGAGAAAATTAAAGAATTTGGCGACGACTGCTGTTTCATTGGCATTGCATGGGCTCGCTTACACTGTTTATGGAAAAGCTGATGTTCGACGAATAATGTTTGAGCTTTTTGACTTTGAAAGGCTACAGAACGATCATTAATCATCCAAAAACTGTACTTTTATGGCCATTGAGCCAGTGGCTCCCCATCTTCTCAATTTCTCTCTTTAATTGAATGTTTACACAAATGTTAAACTCACAATGGTGCAACATGACAAGGTCCTATAAACCCCAACAAAATGTATGTTTGTGGTGGTGACTCAATGATAGCATTCATATTAATCCTTCAAATTATTGGCTCTTCAAGAGGATTAAACAACCATCAATGCAAAAGAACTAAACTAAGTCTCTAGGTGCCCTCTACTGATTTTGTTACTGAGTTGATATAGCCATGAACATTAATGCAATGCCACATACAACAGCTTTTAGATGGAAAAACCTTCATGGACTTAAAGCTTATCCTTTCAGGTCAAGTTGATGGCCAAGTTTGTTGAAGACGTTCCACATCTCTATTGATGCAAATTTACTGATTAATATAGGAGCCATAAGTATAGATTTATGCAAATGAAACTTATTGCTGTTGAAGAAAACACACAATGGTTTCAAAATTCTCTTGGCTAGAAGCATTGTTTAATGAAATGGAGGAGTTCCTCACTACAAGATACCTGTGAAACCATATATCGAGGGATCAATTATAGTGATTTAGAATCAATAGTTTCCTTTAATGCACTGCCAGATTATACCAATGGTTGACTGAGAGTCCACATCAATTTAGATATAACCAAGGTGTATTGTGCACATTAGATATAGTGAAGAAAACATTTTAGCTCCTTGCCTCATTCCCACAATACATTTTGGTTCTGAGATTGTTTGTGTTTCCCTATTAGCAATACAAGTCCTTGCTTAAAGTCAAAGATATGTTACCATCTTTATTATTTGTTTGCACCTCAAACTTAGTCCTACCTTGTTTCCCTCACATTATGAATGTTACATCATATGACATACGTCACAATTGCAAAAGTGTTGCAAATCCATGTCTAATAGTTTTAGGCGTAACCTTAAGGAGAGATTTTATAGCTGAATTTAATGGTCTATGGGTAGGATTGGGAAACAAGATATCCTAGGACTTGGGACAAACCCATCAAGACCTATGACACATGGGAACATGTGGTGGTTTGGGAGCCTAAGGTGTTGGGCTATATTAATGGGAAATTGGTTATCCTACAAACTTGGACAAATGCATATCGACCTATACCATGTGGGAACACGTGGTGGTCTAGGAGCCTTGGGTGTTAAGCTATGTAAAGGGCACTACTTATCCCCTTCATCATGGATGCCAAATCACCACGCCCTCAAAATTGACATTTCACATTTCTAACAGTTTGCTCTACCGTAATGGGAAGGTTTATGTCCAAATCTCTCTCAAGTAAAGAAGAAAATTCTTTTTGAGTGTCATGATATATCCTTAGCTGGGTACCCTAGAATATATCAAAACTCATTTAAACCTCTATCATTTTTTTCTAGCCTTAATTATATCAGGACATGTAAATTTATGCAATCAAATGTCTACAATGTTAGGTGATCAATAAGGTTGAGTGGCATAAAGTTGACGTCCTTTTAAATCCCTTAGATATTCCTAATAATAAATGGGAAACTATGTCTACGAATTTTACTATTAGCTTGCCTTGAACACAAAGACATCACAACTAAATATTGGTTATGTCGATCATCAAACAAAATTAGTTAGATTTATACCAACTAAAGCCACAATAAGAACTCAAGAATTGGCTTACTAATGTTTACAACTTATTGCAATTTTAGGGTTTACCAATGGATATAGTTAGTGATAGAGATTCTAAGTGTACTAGCTATTTTTAGACCCAAGTCATTAAAAAGCTAGAAACTACTTTGAGAGTGCGTTCCTCAGATTATCCTTAGTTTCATAGTCGAATTGAATGAGTTAATCAAATTATTAAGGATATGCTTTGAGCCTATTAGGTTAAGGAGCCCCCAAAATGAGAAACAAATCGTCCTTTATTAGAGTTTATCTATAACAACTCTAAACATGCTTCAATTGGATATACTCCTTTTGTGGTGTCCTCAAATTGTCCCAACTAGGACACAATCCCAAAACTAATTGGGACTCACTAGAGAGCCCAATCCTAGTCTCAAGAGGCGTGTGACCATGGTTTATTCCAACTCAAGAGTCCCAACAGCTAGTCCCAATGGCCATCTATGGCCCTGTATAAGGAGAGGGCGTGAAAGGGTCATCCTCATTCTTGGATTTGCTCATTTGCACAAGTTGGTGTGTGGTGCTCTCTTCCGTAGATCATATTAGAGTTGTCCCGACTTGTCCTAGATCACATTTTGGTTTTGTCCCAAAATTGGAACTCCTTATAAATAATATAAGAGCATTTTTGTCCCAGGTTTGGTTTCCATTCATTTGTTCTTGTATGTAATAAATCTAACCATATTTTTGGGACATAACAGTTGGTATCAAAGTAGGCCAAGCGAGCTCAAGCGGGAAAAATGTAGAAGAAGGGGAAGTTGGCAATGCAAAGTTGGCAATATAGAGGTATAGGGTTTGAAAATTACCTAGTGCATCTAATATATTTTCGTTTATCATTTTCTTCTATTTCTTCATACCTATTCATTCGGGTACTCCGTACGTTTTTCACAATGTGTACGAAGTATGCTATGACACTCACCCCTCTAAACCTGCACATCCTCCAGTATGTGTTGAAGTTACCGATGCTCGTTATTCTCCTTCATCCATACTACCCTCCGTTTCTCCCACTATATTGATTGTTAATTCCAGCCCGCTTTCTTCACTTCCTACATCTCTATGATCCATGTCCACTTGTTCCTTTGTGTCGGTGTTGTCTAAAGCAAGGTTGTTACGTACGTTAGATACGGTACGAATACCATATGTATATAACGTATTAATACGCGTATAGTACCTCCCAATTAAAAAATATGTTAAATACATTTTTCAATATGTTAAATACCTATAAAATACGTATTTTACTTATTTTACGTATAGTACGTTAAATACTTTTAGAATTTGAAAATTATTTACCTTTGTAAAAAATATTTGTAATATTGTAAAAAGCATCTATGTTTACACAATTTTGTGATGTACATTATAGTTCTACATCCTAAAATGCATATAAGACATTTGAACATTTCACATCCTAAAATACTTATAATATAGATGTCGACATTCACTTATTCTATAAATTAGTGTAAGTGTGCATCCCAATGTTCTACTTCAAATTGTAATTATTTACGATTATGCCTTCATAGCTTGAGGAATCGTCTATGATTATTACACTCAGGATAGGTTTCTGTCTTCTTTTCTCTCTTCTTATCTTCTTCTTCTTCTTCTTCTTCTATCTTTTATGATTATCACACTAAGAGTCAGGACGTGTCTCTGTCGTACTCTCTTCCGTTCTTCTTTCTTCCTTCGTTTTGCTTCTTTTACACTAAAATCTTTTTTTTCTTTTGTCTTTTGTTGGGGTTTTACTTAATTTTTTTATAAAAATACGTATTATACCTGTTTTTTCAAATGTACGTTAAATATTGTGTTGGACAAATGTACATGATATTTGACTAAACAACATCAAGGTATAGTACGTACTATACAAATTATGAGGTATTATACGTATTTAAACGTTAAATATGGCTACGTAAACAACCATGGTCTAAAGTTACGTAGGGCTTCACGTCACTTTGCTTCTTGAAAATCTTTACCCGTTTCCTTGCTATAGGCACCCGCAATACCTTTCCATCTAGCTCGCATAGTTGGTAAGTTCCGTTGTTGAATACTTCATCGTGGGATCCGCCCATAGTGCATACAGAAGCATCTGCGGCCAAAGACTTACTCTTCCGTCACACGCTTTTACCAATGCTTTCACAATTGGACTATGTTCTCGCTTGATCTTCCCGTTGGCTTTTGGATTCTATGTCATGGTTAATGTCAACTGTACTCCGTGTTTGGCAAAGAATTCCTTAGCTTTATCAGAGTCAAGTTCTCCCCGATCGGCAATCACTTGTCCTACACACCCATACCTACAAACACTTCTTCCAAGAGAAATTGGCATACTACAAAACATGTTTTCCGCCATAGCGCTTGACCTTCTACTTGGTTCATCAGATCCTCCCGAGTTAGCACCGAGTACTTCTTTTGTCCAATCCCAGTGGGCATTGCCACGATGTCAACCATGCATTTGAAGTTGATTGCCGGTGAGAATGTCAGATGTAGCTCATCCCGGTGTCAAACTCCGTAGTGTTACCCGTAAGAACATATGGGGAGGCATAAGGGTATGTGTAATGATGTATATGTGTAAAGTAAATGAGTGTGTGAGGATGAGTATGTGTGAGCACATGCACAATTATGTGCATGTGACAAGAGTGTAACGGTTGTCTCTCTTGTAACAGTCATTATTTACCGATACATTATGTATTATATAAACCCCTTATGGGGCATCTAATGGATATACATTTTTCCCCTCACATTTCTTGTGTCACTTCTTATTTTCACTGTCCTTCTTTCTCTATCTCACATAACCCCCTTGGGAGGGGGCTGGAGCCATTCTAGGCTTCACCCCTCACCCGAGAACACTTTTGGCACGCCTGAACGGCCGACCTCCCTTGAGCGGAAGTCTATCCTCACTTTCCCTCTTCGTCACTAATCCCTCACTCTCTCTATCTCTCTCTGCATTGTGAATGTGTGTGTCTCTCGCTATCCCTAATTCTCATCTACCTTGTTTGACTATTTACTGGTATCTACACTCATGGGGAAGGAGAAGATACATATGAGCATTGTTGCTTTTGGCCAT
The DNA here is from genome assembly GCF_043228905.1 of Azolla caroliniana. Lineage (NCBI taxonomy): Eukaryota > Viridiplantae > Streptophyta > Polypodiopsida > Salviniales > Salviniaceae > Azolla > Azolla caroliniana. The sequence continues at coordinate 1,432 of NW_028231377.1, read as the reverse complement.
GGCTAACTTGTATTTCTACATCTATGACGGTGGAAAGAACCAAATCTAAGTAGCGAAGCAACTGCAACAACATACCACTTTCATGTCAGCAGTGGTTTGAGAAGAGTTCCCTTCCTCGATTAGCTCTAAGCATAGGGAAGATAGGGATGCGAACTGCAGAAGTAGATTAGCTTCTTCTTCTTCTTCTTCTCCCCTATTTCTGTTACTGCTCTGCTCCCTGTTTGTTGATGTGCTTCTCACCATCGCCATCGCCATCCTTACCATCGGGCTGTATATCTAAACACCTCCATCACCACCACCACCACCACCACCATGGCATCCACCACGAATGGGCCTCCCCTGTTCTCGCAGATCCCCCAAAACCAGAGCCTACAGAGCTAGAGCCATGGCCATGGCCAACCTCGACTCTCCAAATCAGCTCCTTGCTCCCCTCTCAAGCCTTGCTCTCGAAGCGCCGCACACCTCTTCTCGCTCTAATTCCTTCCATGTCATCCACAAGGCCCCCATTGGAGACACTCCTTATGTCAAAGCTAAACACGTCCAGCTCGTTGACAAGGACCCCAACAGAGCCATCGCGTTGTTTTGGGCCACCATTAACGCAGGAGACAGAGTGGACATCGCCTTGAAAGATATGGCAATCGAGATGAAGCAGCAGAATAGGCCGGAAGAAGCGAACGAGGCCATCAAGTCGCTCCGCCATGGATGCTCAGACCATGCTCAAGAAAGCCTGGATAATGTGTTATTGGACTTGTATAAGAGGTGTGGACGGTTGGATGATCAGATCGCTCTGTTGAAATCTCGGATGTGCATACATGCAGCAATTGGGCTTTATAACGGCAGAAGCACAACAACAAGGTCTGCAACGTTGGGATATGTCTGATGGAGCAAGGCAGGCGGAAGGAAGCGAAGGCCATGCTCAAGAGCGTGAAGTCTGCTTGCGGCAATAGTCCATGGGTCTCCGTTTCTCATCTGAAATCCTTTGATCGAGCTCAACAGATGCTGTAGGACATGGAGGCAGAGGAGAGATGGTTGTGTCTTCTTCTGTGTGCTTTAGTTGAGGTGTCAACGAAGCCATGGTCAATTCACGGATGTATTCTGCTGATCTGGAATGGAGAATAAGGAAATCCATGGGAAGAGATGGATCCTTGGGGACTTCAACATTGGAAAGCCCCTGGGCAGAAGGAAATAATGACATGTTTACCTGCAAGAGAGAAGAAGAGCAAGTGTGTGGTAGCGTTGAAGGTGCTATTGAAGAAACAGCTACAACAGTCACAGGTGGAGCATCAGTTGAGAAGGAAGATAGTGGAGCATATGAGGGTGTGAGGACATCTGGAGCTTAGGAGTGCTCTGTTATGAATTCCTCTTTGGTGCTCCACCATGCGAAGTAGTTCTTCTGGCACAACCTGACGATCCTATGGCATGGAATAACCTT
>NW_028231376.1:0-13585 GCF_043228905.1 Azolla caroliniana | reverse complement strand
AAAGGAGCCTTTGGAACTTCTTCTTTTTTTTTTTTCAAAAGAACATATCCTTCCATTAGTTTTTAGAAAAGTCATAACAACAACATACAAAATATTTTTCCCAACTCATCTTTATAAGATGATGGTTTGAGGAAAGCAATCTATGTACTCCAAAGTAGAGAAAACTAGTCAACTATCGTATATTAGGTAGAAGAGGTGATGCCCAATGGACTTGACTTGTGATGGGACAGGGACCCTTTAGAGTTTGCAACTTGTATAAAAGGGCAAAAGCTCTCATGTAAAAGGAGCCTTTGGAACTTCTTCTTTTTTTTTTTTCAAAAGAACATATCCTTCCATTAGTTTTTAGAAAAGTCATAACAACAACATACAAAATATTTTTCCCAACTCATCTTTATAAGATGATGGTTTGAGGAAAGCAATCTATGTACTCCAAAGTAGAGAAAACTAGTCAACTATCGTATATTAGGTAGAAGAGGTGATGCCCAATGGACTTGACTTGTGATGGGACAGGGACCCTTTAGAGTTTGCAACTTGTATAAAAGGGCAAAAGCTCTCATGTAAAAGGAGCCTTTGGAACTTCTTCTTTTTTTTTTTTCAAAAGAACATATCCTTCCATTAGTTTTTAGAAAAGTCATAACAACAACATACAAAATATTTTTCCCAACTCATCTTTATAAGATGATGGTTTGAGGAAAGCAATCTATGTACTCCAAAGTAGAGAAAACTAGTCAACTATCGTATATTAGGTAGAAGAGGTGATGCCCAATGGACTTGACTTGTGATGGGACAGGGACCCTTTAGAGTTTGCAACTTGTATAAAAGGGCAAAAGCTCTCATGTAAAAGGAGCCTTTGGAACTTCTTTTTTTTTTTTTTTCAAAAGAACATATCCTTCCATTAGTTTTTAGAAAAGTCATAACAACAACATACAAAATATTTTTCCCAACTCATCTTTATAAGATGATGGTTTGAGGAAAGCAATCTATGTACTCCAAAGTAGAGAAAACTAGTCAACTAATCTGAAAGTTATTCTGTAGCCACATTCCAGCTACTTGCAGTCCCATATATCTTAAATAACTTGCATCTCCCAAGTCAAACTCAAATAGACCCATGAGGGGAGACTTCAATGCTACTACATCTGTTGCAGGAACCTTGTGATTCTTCCCTTTATTAAAAACATAGCTCCCATCAACGACTTTAAACATAGGAGGCTTGTCACTGTGGACCACAACTGTGTAAGATTGAGAGATGTTGACTCTCCACCATAATAATCATTCCTAATCATGATCATTGTCCTTGGCAAACCCTATGCAAGACACCAGAAAATCTGTCTGGTCTTAACATATGTAGAAAAAAAAAAATTGCAATTTGGCTCTGTAATGAACTGTATGTCTCCTATAAAGAGAGATGGCAAAAAGAAATACTCATCAGCTGCAATAGCTGCACTTACATCCAGAGACAAATCCAAAACCTTTCCAGTGATAGCTGTATACATTGCCAAAACATCTTCCACAGTGGTCTCAAAATGGGTGGTTGCATCCTAGCTATTGGATATATAGCATTGATCCAATGAAGGTTCATTGACTGGTACAAATGTATCATAGGTATCGAAGAAAATTTCATCCACGGGTCCCAAAAGACTAATTCATGTCAGATTTCCTGCCTAGCTTTTTCACCTTGTTTGGAAGATATGATGGATCACCTACAACCTTCTTTGTCCTCGCCGTCTCTCCATCCGATGTGACACCACAAACCTTTCCTTCGTCATCAAATTCTACCTTACACTCTGGTTTTGCAAGCATATATGTCCAATCATAAACTGCATTCAGTCGTGCAAAACCTTGTGCTAATTCACCAAGCTCATACAAAGGGTATATATACAAGAGCCTCCTCGAAAACGAGCTAATGACTTAGAACATTAGCCACATTTCACTGTGACATTTGTAAACAATCTTTATATTACGTATAACCAGTTGGATGAGGCAAGCTGCCCTCAAGTTTGGGAATGTGATTTGCAGCATTCAAACAGAAAAGTTCATTTAACCAACCTTCAACAACATCACCTAAAGCATATCTGATGGACTCTCCAAGCTCTACTTCTCTGAAAACTCTTCCTGGAATTCAAAAGAAGCCATCATATACTTGCAAAGGAAGTTTTCAGGGGTAGAACATCTTTCTCTGTAACATCCACATTTGTTTTCCCTAAAACTATACTAATTTGTTAGCACTTTCCTAATCCACAAGCTTAATGCTGGTTATAATAGCCTCCAGATATAAACTGTGTTGATTTTATTTAGTAAAAGACTCCAGATATGCATCATCTCGGTATAAGGTTCACGCATGACCAATAAAATCAACTGTGTTGTCCTCTAATATCAATTGTTGGTGTTGTGTCCATTAAGGGCCATAAAGCCATACATATCCTTGTCCATCAGGCTAAATGCAATTGTCTTGTCTCCAACTAAAGCCTGATCATGGCTTTGAGCATAAACAACACATTTTCTCAGCATGTCTTTTTTCTTAGCAATTCAATCCACTTGTCTGCAACTGCCTTATGCATCCTATAGTCGAAACCAACACCTCCATCTCCAACAGGGAGACTAAAGGTAGGCATTCAACTTACATCTTTTCCAACAGTAATGGCATTTGGCTATAAAGCATAGATCATTTCATTTGCCAACATGAGGTAATTCAAAGCATCTATATCTGTAGCCATTCCAAAACATTCATTATTATTCCCAGTAAAGGAAACATGTAGTCCATGATGAGTGTACATCATTGATGTTACACCATCATAACGAAAACCATCAAATTTGTGCTCCTCAATCCACCATCTTGCATTGGACAACAAGAAGCATAGATCCTCCCATTCGCCATAACTAAAAAGACTAGAGTCCCACATGCAATGGTAACCACATGCACTGGAATGAAAATAATGGGAGTCTGTCCCATCAGTAATGGCATTTGGCTATAAAGCATAGATCATTTCATTTGCCAACATGAGGTAATTCAAAGCATCTATATCTGTAGCCATTCCAAAACATTCATTATTATTCCCAGTAAAGGAAACATGTAGTCCATGATGAGTGTACATCATTGATGTTACACCATCATAACGAAAACCATCAAATTTGTGCTCCTCAATCCACCATCTTGCATTGGACAACAAGAAGCATAGATCCTCCCATTCGCCATAACTAAAAAGCCTAGAGTCCCACATGCAATGGTAACCACATGCACTGGAATGAAAATAATGGGAGTCTGTCCCATCAAACATGTTTAATCCTGGCAGACTAAATGAGCCGATAAGTAATGGCCCCTACACAAAGAAGTTGCATTGTGAAACACCATCCTTCTTCAACCTGCACATAGTTAGCTACACCTAAAACATGCTACCAATTGTCTCCACTCATCCTCCCCAGAGAAAGAAAAAACCATTCCCCAAATTTGAAAAGAAAATAAAACATAATCTATCCTCCTTGGCCTTTGGACCTTTTATCCGCATTCTCTCCCCTTTGCATGAACTATGAGCCACTTTCCTTCATAGAGTTTTTCAATGCTATTTAATCGAGGTATATGTGTTTTTATTGAGTAATTATATAATTAACTGAGACACTTTGCATGTTTCTATCTAGTAATTATCTATTTTATTGGAACAAACATATTTCTTAATTAGATATGTGCTAATTTTAGTTTAAGTAAGACGCCTTTGAGGATTCCAAACTTCCATGGAGTGGAGAGGTAAGTGCTTTTATGTGTTGAAGTATGACATGGTCTTTAGCGCTGGGTAGCGACTACACACACTCCCTTAGTTAGCCCACAATGAGGGAGGGAGGCGACCCCTTGGGACTCGATAGTGACTTAAGAGTGTCAGAAGAGAGCTGGTTTTGATCTTATTAATCTTAGAAATCCTCTTTCACATGTAATTGATTATAGTGCCCAAACAAAGATCGTCCTCCAAAATTTCATTATCCGTCAAAAAGATTGTATTCATCATGATTTCTTTCCAAAGAGTCATGGATGTGTTTATCTCTAAAACAAATTCTTATCCTCACAATAAAAAATCATCTTTCTCCATTACATTACATGTTGATTAATTGATGTAAATTAATCCTTACCAAAATGATTGCATACATTTGTAACCACTCTCGTGGATGCACTTAATCCAAAAATTAATCATGGTACCTTGTAGGATAGTGATCCCATTATGCATTAATAAAATTTCTTATATGGCTTTGACATAAATGTATCATCTGAGCACTTTCCATGTCATATGATTCATGGATATTCACTTCATCACCTTTGTATATTGGGCCAAAATGTATTAATGTTGATATGAAATATCACCGGTATCAACAGATGAATTTATTCTCATTAAGTAACTTTTTCAGGGAAGATTGATCAAATATATCTATACATATGTATTACTAAAGAATAGCAAATAGAAAAGTTTCAATCGTTCTAATGCTAGTAATTTTATTCTCAGTACGTACCTTTCTCATGAAAACCAAGTATGAAATGTATCAAAGACAAATACATTACATTGTCGCGATTATTCGCCAATGGTGTATATAATTGCGTATTTGGCTTTTGACATAGCATACGTGCTTTTTTGTGCGTATATATCAACTAATTTCATTGTATTTCAACTCTAGCGGCAGTGAAGGAAGCGAACTGTTGAAGGTTTAATTTTAATTTAGCTAAGTTTACCTCATTTTGTGAGCTAGATGTAGTTGCAAGCCTGCTGCAACATCAATTTACTAGTAACCCTTGTGACAGTTTCTCAAAATGTTACACCAATCCCAATCAATCGTCCAAGATTGTTGAGCAAAAGTGAGTTGAGTTTTGTGGAATCGTAAGAACATCCATACAGTCAATATCAGGATGCATATCATTGTGAGAAAAGTATAAACCTCATTGACACCTACCTGTGTTGAAATTTCAGTCTTCGCAGTAAAACAAACTCCTTTACATCTGAATTGTCTTTGTGAAATAACGCTACTTCAATCAGATTCAGAATGCCTCCTTTAATTAAAGGTGATTTTTTTACATTTGGATACATAGCCATTATTATAGTTGGATGTTCTACATGAGGTGGAATGAAATTTCCCCCCCATGGTTTTTTTTTTATATCAACTAGTGGAAATTTCACAAACTGTCTAAACCTTGACAATGTACAACATGTATATCAAATACTATTATGCAAAAGGTTAAGAAATTGGTTAAAGTTTGGAGAAGTTGATGATTAAAGAAAACCCCAATATAGAAATGTACCACATGGTCACTTTGTTGTTACCTAGATTTATGGTGACTATGGCCTTCATGTGAGAGTTCGGAAGGCTATGTGCGTTTATGTTCTCCTTCAACCATCATATGATTCTAATGTAAAAGCACACAAACATTGTGGAAAGAGAAGAGAAGTGATTTGTAGTAAACAAATGTTTACTAAGTTAGATTTCATCTGAAGTTCCAACTAACTCTTTAATTATGAAACCTTTTTTGAAGCTGTAGTAGGAATGTTGTGTTATGATCCAACATAGACCTTTATACAAACATAGCACATGGAACTAACACGAAAAAATATTAGAGAAACTGGGACTCAAAACAAACAAAGTGGAATGGAAAAAGGCCTTCAAAAGGGGAAAGATTTTGTTCTTTATGTAAAACAATACTTGAGGAAATATATTACATTCACTGTCCATGTGCCAGGGACTTTTGCACTAGGTTCAGATTAAGTCAATCTTAGCAAATGTTGCAAAATAACCCTTGCTATTCTTCATAACACTATCTTTTTCATGAAATGCCTTTAGCCCAATGTATTTAACTCATTAGAGTTAATTTATGATTCCTTTTGCAGTCTCAAAGCTTCAACCTTGTTAGCTTCTTGTTGAAGACCAGCAGCTGCATAGATATTATACATAGAGACATATGCTGCGGCATCTTCTGAATCGAACTGAATTGCATTTTCAAAAGCTAGTTTCCCTAGGTTTACATTTCCCCATTCTCTACAAGCATTTAACAGACTGCGCCATAACGTAACATCACCAGAATATGGCATTTCTTTAATCATCTCTACAACTTTGTCAAAGTGGCCTGCACGACCAAAAAGATCCACCATACAGGTATAATGCTCTAAATTTGGTATGATACCATACACTTTCATCATGCTCTCAAAGTATGTTCGACCCTTATCTTCTAGACCTGAATGACAACATGTGTTAAGCACAACAGAGAATGTCGCTTGATCTGGAGATATACCTTCTTCTATCATTTTGTCAAAAACACTGAAAACAGCATCGTGCTTTCCGACCTGAGCATATCCAGCCATCAAGGCAGTCCAAGAAACGACATTCTTTTCCACAAGCTTATCAAATATTTCTTGTGCTTTGGTGATAACCCCACATTTGGCATACATATCTACGAGTGCATTTCCAATCAAAATATCATTTTCAACCAAACCCTCTCTCATGATCTCAGCATGTATTTCTTGGCCTTTGGTGGCCGCACCAATGGTGCCACATGCTTTCAAAACACAAACAAAGGTTACTGGACTTGGCAAAATCCCATCAGCTTTCATTCTATTGAAGCATTCCAATGCTTTCTCACCATGCCCTTTTTCAGTATATCCAGCAATCAATACAGTCCATAACACTACATCTCGAACTGGCAATTCATCAAACACTTCTCGCGCTTTTGCAAGGGTGCCACATTTTGCATACATATCAACCAATGCACTTCCAATCAAGATGCTCCTTTTCAGCAGCACCTCATTTATAATCATAGCATGTATTTTTTGTCCCTTCTCCAAAACTCCCAAGGTACCACATGCTTGCAAGATAAAATTATATGTAACCATATTTGGACAAACCCCCTCGCATTTCATCTGCTCAAAACATCTCATTACCTCTTTACCATACCCATGTTGACCATACCCTGAGAGAAGCGCAGTCCATGAGATTACATCCCGAAATAAAAGTTCATCAAACACCTGTTGTGCTTTCCCAAGAAGACCACATTTTGCATACATGTCAACAAGTGCATTCCCAACTAGAAGACTACTTCCTATTAACCCTCTTCTTGAAATCTGGGCATGTATTTCTTGACCTTTGTCTGCAGCTCCTATCTGGCTACACGCATTCAATACACAAATAAATGTGACCAGAGTTGGAGTTACACCATTCCTTTGCATATGTTCGAAACATTTCACTGCTTCTTTGCCATTTCCATATTGTGCATACCCTTTCATAAGGGAATTCCATGACACTACATCTTTGTTTGGAAGTTCATCAAACACTAACTGTGCTTTTGCAACATTTCCACATTTGGCATACATATCCACCAATGCATTACCAACTATAATATTTCTCTTCAATAGACCTTGTTTCATGATCTCACTGTGTATTTCTTGGCCCTCATGTGATGCCCCTATTCTCCCACAAGCTTTCAATGCACAAATGAATGTGATTGCATCTGGAGAAACTCCCTCTAATTGCATCATCTCAAAACAATTCAGTGCTTCTTTACCATTTCCATACTCCACATATCCATCGATGAGTGCAGTCCATGAAATCACATCTCGTGTGTGAAGTGTATCGAATACTTCTTGTGCTTTTGACAGTGCACCACATTTGATATACATGTTGAGTAATGCGTTTCCAATAAAAGCATCTTTCTCAATACGAAACCCCTTTTTCACAATGCTCGCATGAATTCTGCATCCTTTTTCAAGGTTCTTTTGCTTGGCACAAATCTTCAATGAAGTGATAATAGAATTTATATTACTCTTATCAGATTCAAATCTCTGAAGCTTATTACTATTGTTGTTGTTGCGATCATGATTCTGATCCATTCCCAATCTTCTATACGGCAATTGACTGATAGCTTTAGATAGTAATTCTTGGTCTTCTGACTGATATTCAGGACTGGTCTGCCATGGATATCAGTGATTGATAGATATATATAATGTATGTATGTATGCATGCATGTATGTGCGTGAATGTATGCATGTGCCTATATATGCAGTTATGCATGTATGTATATACATATGTATATATGTATGTGTCCTCGTGTACGTAGAGCATCAGACAAGAAGGTAACGAGATGCGAATGGCATACCTGATGGCGCATTTAGATTTTTTTATTCCAGGATCGGGAGAATTCTGAGCTTTTCTATGGCAGCTCCAAGTTCGAGAAATCGTATCTGTGGGCAAATCGCGAGGAATATGCCCTGCTGTGCTTGTGGGAGCCCAGTCAGATCCATGAAGAAGTGCTGCCTCCATTGTGAGATATTTGCTTCAAGATAATCTCTAAACCAGACAAGCCCTGTTTTTCTGCTATCTGTCCCCTGTTCTAAGTGTCTTAGACTGTATGTATGTATGTAAAACATAACGCTCTCTCTCTCCTCTCTCTCTCTCTCTCTCTCTCTCTCTCTCTATGCATATATTACATGAATATATCGAGGGAAGCATATGTATATCATTATTCATATACATGTATATATTGGAAATAGAATAAATCAAAAGTGTAACACCTAACGAAGAGCACCCCCCCCCCCCCCAATCCAAGTGCCTTAAACTTGGACTGTGGACACTTGTTGAATGAAAAACGATGAACAATTTGGTCTCTCTCTTTCTCATAACTTTGTGTGAAAATAATATGGAAATGATGCTACAATTTACTGGTGTCATGGCTACATGCATAGTGGGACATACAAAATCCCTAATATGCAAGACAAACAGTCCACTGAGGAAAAAAAATCATGACTTGCCCTGAGAAAATAAATTTGTCGACATCTAACTCCATGCCGACAATCAAATGCTAAACCATTGGACTTATCACAATCCCCAATATCTCAAAAAGAGGAAAACGGTCTCCATCTTTGATCTTGAGTTGAGCTATGTAAATTCTACTAATAGCCCCTATCTTGGTGTCAAATAAAAGTTTGAGAAAACATGCGAAATGTGAGAAATGTAATCCAAAACCTAATGAGCCAACAAACATTGTACAAAACAATGAGTACTATCTTCCACTTGACCAATAGCAAAAAAGTAATTGTGTATTACTAGTTAAAGTCTCTTTAGAGATAATCCCCAAAGCTAAACCCTCGATCAATATGCTCCAAATGAAGACCTTCGTTAGAAATGACAATTCAAAACGGCAACTATGTTCCAAGATTTGCCATTGTCTATAATTAAGAGTTACATACCTTCCATTCTTGTTTAGCCTTAGATAATAGCCATCGAAGAGACTCAACAGAGCAACGATACAAGTGATTAATAGTCACTTGTAAATGCCAACGAACCCATGGTTGTTCTTTCGGTTCCTATCATGTATTACTTGAAAAGGTTATGTGTTATGTCATCCATGTCAAAATGAACTAAAGAGTTAAAAGGTTTTTCTGTATTTATTACAATACCCCTGAGTTTCCAAAAATAATCGTTATACCTTCATTGCATATCACTGCGCTAAGAGAAGAAGAAGAGGAAGGGAACGAACCTCACTCAAAAGGCAGCAAAACAGACATGGATGTTGTAAAGAAAGATATTCCTTTTGAGGTAATGTTTAAATGAGTGATGCTCCAATACTTAAGCAATATATGAAATGAAGAGCTCTTGGTTGATTTGCAATACGAGATTTGAATAGGATCCTTGTGCCCTTATGGAATTAAGCAAAGAAGCCTTTGTGACATGGAAAGTGGGGCGTTTTTGAGATAATTTTTACATTACTAATAGTCAATATGATTGTGAAATGTACTGCATTTGATGAGGTTTCAATTCAAGATATAACCTCATGGAATTCACAAATAGTAGGATATGTACACCATGGACATGGGAAGGAAGCACTAAAGAGTTTTGATATCATGCAACACGAGGGTGTTGCTCCAAATTCAATTACCTATGCTTGTATCTTGAAGGCTTGTGGAAGCATCAAACTACTCAGAAAGAGACCAGAAATGCATGCTAGGATCATAAAAGAGGGTTTTCTCAAGAAGAATGTGTTTGTTGGCAATGCTTTTTACTCAACAAAGCACAAGAAGTATTTGATGTGCTAACTATCTGGGATGTAGCCTCGTGGAATACGCTTATTGGAGGATATGCCCAACACGGATATGGTGATGAAGCTCTCGATTATTTCGAACAAATGAAAGCTGGAGGGATTTCTCCCAATGCAATTACCTTTGTTTGCATCTTGAAGGCTTGTGGTATCATAGGAGACATTGCAAAAGGTCAAGAAATACATGTAGAGATCGTTAACAAGGGTTTGTTAGGAGAAGATACCATGGTTGGAAATGCATTGATAGACATGTATGCAAAATGTGGAGTGATTCTGAAAGCTCAAGAAGTATTTGATAAGGTTCCTTTTCGGGATACAGTGTCATGGAATGCCCTAATTGCAGGATATGTCCAGCATGGGCATATGAAGAAAGCGATTGAGTGTTCAGAAGAGATGGAAAAAAATGGATTTTCTCCAAATGTGGTAACATTTGGTTGCCTTTTGAAGATATGTGGCACCATAGGAGCAATTAAGAAGGGCCAAGAAATACATGGTGAAATCATAAAAGAAGGTTTACTTGGAAAAAGCATCTTGCTTTGCAATGCTCTAGTGGAAATGTATGCGAAATGTGGTGCACTTTCTGAAGCAAGAGATGTTTTCGAGCAACTTTCTGTGAAGGATGTAGTCTTAAGGACTGCGTTAATTTCTGGATATGCCCAACATGGGCATGGTGAAGAACCTTTGGCTCTTTATGAAAAGATGCAAGATGATGGTGTTGCTCCAACTCCTCTTACCTTTGTTTGCATGTTGAAGGCTTGTGGCAACATTGGTACATGTAATAAGGGTCAAGAAATACATGCAAGGATCGTCACGGAGGGTATGTTGCAAGGAGATATCAGAATTGGCACTGCGTTAGTGGATATGTATGCCAAATGTGGAGAACTTGCTAAAGCACAATACATATTTAATGAGCTTGCAGTTCGAGATGTAGTATCATGGAGTGCATTAATTGCAGGGTTTGCTCAACTTGGAAAGGATAGCAAGGCATTATTCAATGCATTAAACCAAATGTTAGAAGAAGGTATTGAGCCGAATTCAGCATCTTTTTCTAGCATGCTTAAGATGTGTTGTCACTTTGGTTTACTTGATAAGGGCAAATTGGTATTTGAGATAATGATAAAATGGTATGCTATAATTCCTACTGTAGATCATTACACTTGCCTAGTTGACCTTTTTTGTCGTGCCGGACTCTTTGAAAAGGCGGTGGGCGTAACTGAGAGGATGCCATTTAATGGTGACCTTATAATGTGGCATGCTTTGCTAAGTGCTTGTAGAACATGGGAAAATGTGACAGCTGCAAGATTAGCTTTCAAAAATGCAACCCTACTCGATGGAACAGATGTTGCAACTTATATTTCCATGAGTAATATTTATGCAGAGTTCAAGGAACCCTGATGAGCTTCCAGACTTCAGTTTATGGTGGATCACAAGCTAATGGCCCTAAAATTGACCCCGGTTGACTAGTTTATGTGTATAAATCCCCAAATGTAACATGGTACCCTACACTTCTCAGGAGGTAGGTGATAGAATCATATGGTAGTAGCAAAAGAACACATCAAAGTTAATTATTTTAGCATTGAGAAGAGAAAATAATGTAGCACCCAGCACCCAAAATCACCTTGCAATAGCCTAAATGAAGAAGGCACCAGAGGAATGAAAACAATGCAGAACTCAATTGCCTTGTACTATAGCCCGGAGAAACAAAAATATGGGTTTACATATCACTTCTCACTGCCCAATGGGTAAGGCATGAACAATATCGTTGCCTGAAGGTAGTGGTAACAAATCATGCCTCATATCATTAAATAAGTTCCTAATATTTATTATTGTTAACACACAAACAAGCAAATTGACCAAAAATCAAATGAGATATGACTCTCCATGTCAAGGTTTGGTGAAATTTCAATGAAGAGTATTAAGGATAAGAAACGAAAAAGGTGATTCAGATAAAAAATAGCTCCACATATCTTAAATTTATTTCATAGAAGAACAATCAATTAAGGTTGTAGATATAAACTCAAAGCATGTTAATGTAAAAGTTGATATTTGAGAAACTTGATCTTAATTAAGAGAAAAAATGACTAATTTGACATATGTTGACTTTGATCTTTAAGCAATATCACGATTACAAATAGATAACTAGAATTTGGATGATTTTAGGACAATTTAAATGAAACAAATGCCTTTACCTTTAACATGAAAGATCAAATGCATAGGTGGAAAATGGCATTGTTGCTATTACTTTTCAAACATAAATCTTGGTAATGATTGTTAACTCGATTGATACACTTGTTCTTAATTGGACTTCGAATGCACTTATTTTCATAGATCATTGAGTGCAATGACCATAGACTTATACAAGACAAAAATTTAACATGTTAGTTTGTGGATGATCAATTGTGTATGTGTAAATACAAATTTACCCATGGTCATGTGGATCATGGACCAAATTTCTTGACTTTTGACTCTATTTAACCCATCCTAAGGAGAAGGGTCTTTACAGTATGAAGAAGCAAATCACATGTTTTTGAGTACTTATGGGTGAGAGAAAGTTGTGTGTAGTGTCATGCATTTCAATGTTGGGAACGGATAACACTTTCATTCATCGATTATTTGTAACATGCATATCCTTGGGGTAGGATATTTAAGCTGTAACCACTTTAGGACCATCGAGCGTTCAATCTTAGTTAAAATACATATCATTTCTCATAAACCACGTGCCTCAAATTAATGACCTCATTGTCTCTTAACATATTGACTTTCTTGTCCTTTTTGTTACAAACAACAAATCAAACAAAACATACTATCTCTTTGGCATGAAAGGTTTTTCTATCGTGAGGGTACCCTAGAGGCACAAAATGGTTGAGACAAGAGGCAAATAAACAAATAAGAGTATGTTATTTATTGGGTCAACTAATATGAATAGGCTTTTGATATGCAACAAGAATCTCTTCCTTTTACAGTGTGTGCAGAAGCTATGTTTTGTCAAGTTTAGTGCGTATTTGTGTTTTACCCTAGCCCAAGGGCTAAGACTTGGAAAAGGATAACAATGTGAAAGAAAAGAAGAACTTAAATCAAAGTCACATGAGTACCACAACAATGTCACCCTCTGTCCAGACATTTCCCATTGGGACCATACATAGAAAAAGGGACATGTGGGCAAATGTAGAAACAATTGAAGTGTTATTTTAACAAGTTTAGGGATGTTTCATTAGCAAAGATGCTTGAACTAATGGCGTTTTTATGCCGACACTTTTCATAGGCCCATCCAGGAAGAATGGCCATGTGCGTCCACAATTACTTAAATATTACTTCAAATGGCACCTTCGTGATGGATGTATGTATGTATTTACAACGTTTCTATTTGCTACCAAATAATAAGAGAGGTTTGGTGAGGAAATCACGGTCACCGATGGTCAAGAGCACGTTTCGAAAAGGCGTGTGCAATCTGCACCATCCAATCTCTATCCACAAAAAGTGTGCACCTAAAACCTAACCCGGTTTTGACGAGCCTCTGTCACGTCTAACCCATGC
>NW_028231375.1:0-13597 GCF_043228905.1 Azolla caroliniana | reverse complement strand
AATGTTGCATGTAATCCTTTCCAGAATTCTGTAGTACAAATAGAAAGCATAGTCGATGGCAATTCTCCTACTCTGAATGAAATTCTGGGTGAGAAATATATTGTGATTAATTCCTCTATGACTTCTATGTCCAGAGAGGAGATTGAGAAGCAGAGGGCACACGAACGGTATCTGAGGCTCCAAGAGCAAGGAAAGACTGACCAAGCAAGAAAAGACTTAGGTAATCACGACATTAGAAATTAGAAATAAAAAGCTATCAGTTAATATTAATGTGCATCTTTTAACTATAAATTATTAGCATCTCAGTGATCTCAATACAAATAGAAATCTCAATTTTTTTTAATTTACAAGCACAATTTTATACTAGAAAAACCTCTCAAGTGCAAATGAGAGGACGTTTTCTTAAATTTGCCCAAATGCTCCCTAAGTCTACATTTTTCCCAAAAGTGCCCCTTATTTTGAGATAAGGGGATGCATTGACCATATATATTGCTCAAGATGGGGTTTAGCGAAGGTATTTGGAGAAATAACTGAAGCTAGGGGCATTTGCAGAAATAAAGATCTTCAGTATTTTGGAGTTTTTCTGTTGCATTGGGAACTGCTGATCTTCTCTCATGTAAACTGCACAATTACTCACATTATGTTTACACGCACAGAAAGGCTGGCCCTAGTCAGGCAACAAAGGTTAGAGGCTGCACAGAAGCGAGAAGAAGAAAAAGCTGGTAACATGTGCTATGGATATGAAATGTACAAATATTAGTTTGTCGTGTATATTTTTGACTTAAACTCTCTCTTTGTCATGCGCAGCAAAAGAGACTAAGAAAACCGACGCTCGGAAATGATTCTGTGGCCAATTCAATGACTGAATTATATTTTCTTTATCATAAGAAGTGCAACTTGAATCTTTGAGTATATTTATGTTTAGCAAATATAGATCAAGAGCAATTGTACAATTGTTGAAGGGTGCGACCAATCTCACTTAAATTAAATTTAAGTTGAACAATATATTGGTACTGCAGTTACTGAAATTGTTTCATTCTGGATTTGTGACATATGTTTGGTGAGACCCACGAGATGTGCTAATTTGTCTTTGGGGTGTTTATCCATGTGATTGTCAAAACATGTCTTGTACATGTTCCATATCCAGTTACTGAAATTCTTGCATGATGTCATTGCCTGGTGTACTATGCTACATTTTATTTATTTTTCTTTTTGCATAAATATATGTTTTTTTTGCAGAAATACATTTAGCTAGTATATTTTGTACGTCTTGCATAGTTGTTTCCATATGTTTGGTGAGACCACTAGATGTGCTGATTTGTCTTTAGGGTGTTTATACATGTCTAATAGTCATGATCGATAAAAACATGTCTTGTACCATATGGGGTGTTTATCCATGATTGTTAAAACATGTCTTTGGGGTGTTTGTCCATGTGTAGTAGTTCCATATCCAAGTCTTGCATGATGTCATAGCCTGGTGTAATGTGCTATACATTTAATTTTAATTTTAATTTTTGCATAATATATGTTTTTTTGCTGAAATATGCTAGCTAGTATATTTTGCATGACCCATGATTCTTCTAGTGTCTACGGATGGACGAGGTGGCTTGTACATTCCTTATCAATTTACTTTGCTGTGTGCAAGGAAAGCCTTGTACTATTATTGTGTCATGACATATGAATCCATTCTTAGTATGGGTCAAACCCTTTTAGAACATTTGAATAGTGTGAATTGGTCAAGTAATGTAGTGGGTAGGGGGTGGTTATCTGCAGATTTGGACATGTTAAACGGTTGTATTTCAAAACATTTTGAAGTTTTACACATTACACATTTGTTATGTGCATGTCAATTATAGGAACACAGCCATTTATCTCCAGCGCTTCATAAGTTCATTACTTCAACTTTCTATGTCAGGCTTTTGATTGAGGAGAAATTGTTTTGTTATTTTATGCTATAGTTAAATATTTTGCAGTAAAAAAAGTGCATTTGGTTGTTATGATTGGTTGTATCATTAATCAAATAAGAATACATTTAATGGATGTCACCATAGAGACTACCATTACTGACATTAGCACAACTCAATCAATGAATCACCATTTGCAACAATTTAGATCGACCTGTCCATTTGAATTGTCCTTTGATCACCACTACGAGTAACTCATAAAGCACATAAAAAACCACTGGCAGCCATTGAACCTAAATAGCATATTACTTGCAAAGTCTCTTTTGAAATGTAGTTAAGAGAGATATTTTGTGAAATATATGTTATTTTATTGTTTCCATTACCAAATCCAATCATATTGAAAATTGACTTTTGTTCATCTTAGCCACATTTTGATTGCCTTTTAGATTCTCAAATCACAGAAACATAAAACTTTAGAGCTTCAAAGGTAATTTAAGAAAAAAACTTCCTCCACAGATAAGTGACAAAGTAAAGACTATTCAAATCAGTTAAATTGATGAGTGGCATTCTCAAATTTTAGAATAAAAAGCAGATTCAATCCTTACCTGCTTTATCAATGCTATATAACGTCTTCTTGTGAAACATAGCAGTATAAGGACGCATGATGTCATAATTCATTCTATGCAATAGTGAGCTTGCGTAAACATCACAAAAGGTTTCTCTGTCTGTCTGTCTCTCCCTCCCTCTCTTTCTAGCTGGAACACACCCAGTTAATTTTTGGCAAAAATGGTTGTCCATTATGTCCTATTTCTAATAGGAATAAAAATCGCCGTTTACAGAGATGTACCCAACCAACAAGAAATGGTTTGAAATTCAACATGAGACACAAACTTCATCACATGCTATTTATTTAATACCTCATCTTGAGTAAGAGATTTCAAGTCCTCAAAACATATTGACATGGCATCCAATCCCACTTCGATTTTGTTGAGCATCTGCTTCATTTGAGATGCATGCCATGCTTTCCCTTCACTGGTCTTTAACACTGCCTTCTTCGCCTCAGGATGCAAAATCGGGGCAGGTAGAGCTACCCATCTTCTTTGATTCAGAGTAACCTCATTCAAACTTCAAGTACATATAATTAAACATTAGCATAAATCATCCAAACCAGCATTAGTAGAAGTTGATTGCTTATTTCTTAACCATGGAGCAAAAATACCTCTCTAATATGCTAGGGATGTTTGGAAGCTCTTTCAATTTGTAGAAGACATCATAGAATCCATTCCCCCGTTTCCTGATGTTGTCAAGGTTGCCATATTTCTCACAAATCGAGCGAATATGGCTTTCTGGAGTTTCCACACTGACTCTGCTAATTCTCACTACAGTTGTAATGGGATTATCAGCCCTAACTATGGTGAAAAGCTTACCCTCCAGTTGAATTTGTCGAAGAGTTAGTGCATTATCCATAGCCTCTGATGTCTGTTAGCAAAGAGGAAATCATGACTTATCTATATATGAAAATTGAAACATGACTTGCTGCATCAAATTTTTAAAGAGCTCATTGTGACCATCAATGGAGCTAGATATACCTTAAATAAAGCATTTCTTTACTAGCTTACATAAAGCCCAGTATTACCCTAAATAGACCTTATTATAGTTTATTACGTTAATAGAGCTCATTATTACCTTGAATTCAATGTAGATGGTGCAAGATCCATTTGAAGCAGGCTTTTTGAAGGAGCTCACAATTTCTCCATGGGTTGAAAGTGTATGTTTCACCACACCAAGGTTAGAATGGGCAGGTACACCCTGAATACACACCGTATACCCTGAGAATGGGACAACGCTATCTTTGGTTGGTTGGATGGTTTCAATTGAACTGGGAGAGCTTATGTCTTCTCGAATATGAGCACTCTTTGTTTCTGGAGCTTTAAGATACTCAAAGCTCACAGGGTTTACATCTTTATTTATTTGTTGAGTCCAGCCTTCTTTTGACCTTGCATTTGAAAGAGAATCTCTTGCTGAACCAATTGAACGATCAATGCTCCGATCCCCGGGAATATCCGTTCGATTAAAGGAACCATTTGACTCACGGGACTTGAGAAAATTGAAGTTCGCTGGCTTCATATCCTTTGACCTATGCAGATTTCCAGGTTGATATCCTTTCTGTTGCTTGTTATTGGGTATATAGTCTTTTTTAAATGCACTAGCTAGCTGCTAAAAAGTCAATAGATAGCAATAGACAGAATTAGGGAAGTCTTGTAATCTCCAACTTGTCTAAAAAAAGATGATGAATCTTCGATTCTTACCGAACTTCTGCTTTGGCTCCTGGAAAGGCTTGGATCACTTCTCTGATGAGGCAAATCTAAGTCCGCGAAATCGTCTACGTTCTCATTTTCTTTCATCTTAGAAGAGTCTGATTTACCAGTTGCTTCACCAGCTTTGTTTTTGGCAGCAATCTTGCGAATAGAACTCATAACCTGTGCCCATTTGCTGTCTTCAATAGACTTACCATCAGTACTAGTACTAGTAGAAGATGCATTGGAATGTTGAGACTCTGCATGCGCATTGTCCTTCTGACTAGTTGTCCCCACTGTTTTACCCCTCATTTTACTAAGGATAAGACTTGAGAGATCATCACTAGTTTCAGATGAAGATTTCTCAACTGCAGACATTTGATCCTTGAGGGACCCTTCAGTATGTGGCTTCTCACTTCTTTTCATCTCCTCCTCAAGTGCAGATAAACTGCATTAAACGAATTCTCTTTGCCTCTCACCAATTTTCCTGCTAGTGTAAAAAATCCAGTATGAAAAGGTAAGTAGTATACCCAGATATGCCATTGGAAGCTTGGGTCGCGGTAGAAGACTCTTCAAGTACTACGCTGCCCGAGAACCATCTTTGTGTAGTTTGTGGTAATACTAGACCACCATGCAAGATAACATTTGACACATTAGGCATAATCAATTATTACAGCTTTTGATACTTTCTAGGTGCAAAATTATATAAAATTTCAAAAGTAAATAGAATACAGAAATTCGAAAATACGTGTACAGTGTGCTATGTAATTGAGAGCCCGTACTACATCCACAGCAATTTCAGAATAAAAACCTTTCAATTGTTTCAAAGCCAAAATTCTGAGCATTCTAAGTTGAATATATGACCTCTCCATCATTTCAAAGAAAAAGTCTCATTTTCTGGACTCTCATAAGAACCAACTTATCTCATAACATTTTCTTTCAAATCCAAAACTGCATTTTATAATGCTCTAAATCGTTGAAAGTCCATTGTTAACCAAAAAGAATATCAGAATCTCAAACCATTTTTAGTTCAACATGCAAATCCTTCAGTTTCTGAAGCTTTATGTAATTGAAACAATGTTCGTGCAGCAAAAGAATCTAAGAATCACATAGCATTAAGTTCAAAATATAGTTCTTCAATGTTTCAAAGAAAAATTCTCAAATTTTGAAGTTCTACATAATTGGACATCAGTACCTGGTTCAAAAAGAATCCCAGAGCTCAGTTCAAAATATTGAACTTGAACTCTTTCAAAAACAAAGTACCATTTTTTGGAGCTATGGTAAAGAGCTTAGAAACAACAAACAGCTGCCAGAATGCCAAAGCATAAGGTCCACCATATATATTAAGCATACTCTAACAGTTTCAAAACTAAAGAAATAGTATAAGTTTCTGAATTAATAGCATTTTCGAAGACAAGTGCAAAGTTTAGGTTTTTAATGCGATTAAATGGAAATGGAAATAGTTTCATAGGTCCAGACATAAGGCTAATATTTCTTCCAGTTAAAAGGAAAAGCTTACATTTTCTGAAAAATCTTTTGAGCAAATCTCACATTTCTGAATCTTCCAAAAGAAAAACCTAAACGTATGGTTCCTCGACATTCAAGCGATTAATATAAATGAAATTACCACTCTATACGCAGGATATACGTAGGAATTTTTCTACAATCTCGAAATGTCCCAGAGAGAAGTAAGAAAAGAAAACATAATACAAAAAAGAAAACGAAGGAGAGAAAGAAAACTCAATTCAAAGGAGAAAGGGGGGGGGAGAGAAAGAGAGAACAAAGGGAACCTGTGCGATGAAGGAGGTGTTTCGGAGGAGGGATGGAGCCGAGACGAAGGAAGCGAGCCATGGAGGTGAGTGGGGAAGCCTCAGAGGAGCGAGAACGCTCAGAGAATCATTCTTTCAGTCTGTTCTGTGTGTCTTCTTTTTCTTCTTCTTCTTCTTCTTCGGGGTTCTTCTTCTTGTCTACTACACTGCTAGGGTATAAGTTATAACTTATAACTATAGTCTGTCTATAATAGTATATGTAATGTAGAATCGGCAAAGAAGAAACCCTTCATTTCTTCTCTTTTATTAAAGAAAGAGAAACCTTCGGTTTGGCCCCAAACCCCTTCTTCTTCAACAAGAAGAAGAAAAGAGAGGCCAAAACCCAATGTATCGATGTATGTGTGTGTGTGTGTGTGTGTGTGTGTGTGTGTGTGTGTGTGTGTGGGATCCATTCATTACGTGTATTCGCCATCGTCTCCCATAGTGTTTTTTGTATTGCTCCGTCCGGCACTTGGCATCTTGGGTTTTAGGGTTTGGGGTTTTGGTCGTCTTCTCGATCCCTTGTCCGAAACAACCTTGTACTAGGGTTTTAGGGTTTGGGTTTTGGGTGTCATCTCGGCCCCTTATTAGGGTTTTAGGGTTTGGGGTTTTGTGTGGCTTTGAAGAGGCTACATTGGGCCATATCTAACCATCAACAAAGAGTAGCTTTTGGAATTCATGACATATGATATATGCCTGGAATCCCTAGATTCTAGTAAACCACATGTTTATGCACTTGACAAAGAGGAGAGGTGTGTTTGTGCGTGCGTGTGTCGCTTCTAGGCGTGTCGCACTGAGCACAAAGTTTTATCTCCTTTATGAGATTGTATGTCGGTGCCAAATCATCATTTACCATCTCGTTATCAATTTGTACAAAGAGCGGTAATCACGCAACTGTCGTATGTTATGTCCTAAGTGAACTCTTCCTCTCATCTCTTGAATAGTTATCAAAATGAATAAGCAAACTATTGTCTCCATAGGGCTTAAGCATTGAACCTATTAGTTAATGACATATAAAAGCATGCACAAATAGGCACATCACACTTCAATTAATCATGATTCAACACAGTCAAGTACAATTATGTCAATGATATCAGTGTAAAGTTTAAAGTAAAGTGCTTAACACCAATTGTGCACACAATGAGACATTGTGAGGGAGAATGAGAGAGAGAGAGGGAGGGAGAGAGGGAGGGAGGGAGGGAGAGGCTCTAGCCTATCTAAAAAAACACATAAATGAACTTTAAGTCTTTATAGTCTTTTTATAACGGTTTGGTCCTTCTCGCATTAGTGTGGTCACAAAACTTTAAACTCTTTAGCTTTCCATGTGTGCACTTGAGTTTGCATCTTTCGCACCAATGCCAAAATCAATGTTGGACAATGAAATGTATGCATGTACTCAATGATGACTATATTTTAATTATACATACATACATGTGTGTGTGTGCGAGAGAGAGAGAGATCAAAATCCATGATAGATTTAACATTACGTACGCATAATGTGAACCATAATCTAAACAAAAACATATCATATAATCAAGAAATTGTCTTTTGTAATCAAATGGAAATTGAGAAGAAATATATTATGTAGTAATTCAAGTCCATGCTACTACCAAAGTTGTAAACTTGTATTCTACAAGGACAAGTTGCATGTTGTTGGGGAACTTTTCTTAAAGGCAATGTTAAGGTGCTTAGACACTTGCATATGGTTTTTCAGGGAACTAAACAAGGTGTCCACTTGAATAAGAAATTAACCATTTGACACAATTAAACGCGTTCATTTTTTAGCACTCTTGATAATTTATCAATAATGATTTGCTATTTGATTAGGACGTAGGTTGAAATAATCTAACCTTATATCCCCTATGAGAAGAATGTTTGAAGAAATGAGTTGTTGGGATGACCAACAACAATTGAGAGCGTCCATCTTCATTCTTATTAGTATTCACGTTAACCTTTGATGTTTGAAAATATAAACTCAGATATTGAATAACTAACCACTAGCCACCAATACTTTAGGGCTAAGTAAGGTTATTGTTCAACATGGTCAAGACCACTGATTATCAAGATGTCATCACACCATTGCATGCCTCACGCCAATTCACCCCAGAAATGGTTTCATTACATGGAAATGAATTTGGTTTTGTGAAGCAATGACATAGTCGATCAATGTTACATCTAAATAGAAGCACAAATGGGATCGTGCACTCAAATATTGGTCATTGAGAAAACTATTTTGCTTTCTCTTGCCAAGTGGTTAATGCGGAGCTGAATTCTCGATTTCTTCTCCATAGGGACAAGTTTTCCAAACACAAAAATGCGATGTTAGTTTTCTTCTACCATCTTAAGCTAGAAGTGAATCACTACCCGTTGAACTTTTACCAAATGGCAAAGTAGCAACATAGTTTCTTTGCAAATCACGGTGCCATGATCATAGTTCATTTCTAATAAATCTTGCACTTTTTTTCGAAAGTAGACGAAGCTAATCGGCAAAGAAAGAGAGGTTTACATAACTTAACGTTAGGCGAATGTTCCTAGTTCCATTTGTCTTGTGTTTTCTTATTTTGGCCCCACTAGTCCCATATTGAAATCAAGGAGCACTTGGGATGGAAATTTCCGTATGGAGCTAGCTATCATGGAGAGTATATGGAGAGCTCCAAGGAGGAAGCCATGAAACTAGGTGGCCAGGAGGGAATCAGGAAGCAACCTCCGGGAAATGGCCAAGACACATCTTGTTATTTTGTCCAAGTGCTGCCCATAAGCATAGTACGTAATATACTCAAATGCATTGGCAAACATACTTTTTTTCATATGAACGAAAACGAATGCATATGTTGCCAAAACATTCTTATGTTTTGTTTTTTTCGCTTTTTACCTTAAAAAAATTACATTATAACAAATAATCAATACAAAAGTATGCTATTGACCATACTTCGAGGGTGTTTACCGTATTCGAATGATTGAAACACGCTCGAATGCGAATGCACGTATGTTACGTATGGTTCATACTATACCCCAGAAGCAAAAACCGCATATGTGGAGAGGACAACGGTTTACGGTTTACGGTTTAGGGGTTTAGGGTCGGGCCATTTGGGGCAGGGCAGGGGACAAGTTTTTGCATATGCGGAGAGGACTCAGGTTTACGGTTTAGGGGTTTAGGGTTAGACCATTTGGGGCAGGGCAGGGGAGCAGGGGAGGGCAGAGTACAAACCAGAAAAAAAGAACTCGTGGAGCAGAGGATCCCCCTCCCCCCCCCTGTCTATGAATTGTTCAGTAAGTAAGTCTTCAGCTCCTCTTACCCTCTGAGCAGTGTGAATTTCTCAGGATAACTCTTTTGCAGGCAAGACTGGATTGGTCAGGAGGTGAAGTCTTCAGCTCCTCTTACCCTCTGAGCAGTACGAGGTTTCAGGACAACCCTTTTGCAGGCAAGGCAAGACTGGATTGTTCACAGCAAGTAAGTCGACAGATCCTCTTTACCCTCCGAGTAGTGTGAGGTTTTAGGGCAAGCCTTTTGCAGGCAAGAAAGACAGCCCTCTGGTACTCCTCAACCCCTCACTTTAGATACCAATCTGTCCTTTCAGAGCAAGCTAACGATGATGGCTGTGATGATGAAGAAGACTGCATATACATGATTGGTTTGAATTGCTCCTTGTTTCTCCCTTTTTTTCTTTTTCTTCTGGGAGAGTGATGGAAGATGTAGTAATGGCATTGGAGGCCCCTCCTCGCACTTTAGAAGTGAAGCATTTTGCTAAGGCTCGCGTAGCCGAGCTGCTTTCCCTTCATGCTGCAATAAAGAAACGGAAAGCTGCTACACATAAAGAGACGGATAACTGGGATGAAACTAATAAGGATTCTACGTCTCTACCACGCCACCTCCGTAGACGAACTTCGAGCTATACTCGCCGTCGTCGCCCTCTTCCATGGTTATACAAACAGAAAAAGAACAAAAGTGTTCATATAACAGCATCATTATACTCTGCTTTGCACCCGGAAAAGAAATCTAGGGTTCGAAAGGAAAACAACAATGTGAATTCAGGGGAATTTGATCAAAGCATCCATTTGGGAAAGGAAAGTAAGAATGATCCGTGTAAGAGAAAGAAACTCTGCCGTGCCCTTCGTAGATTGCTAGAGTTCAAATCAGTTGGCTCATTGATAGCTAATAATGGAACCAGAAGGTTGTCAACCCACGTGTGGCACGCCAAAAGATTTTCTATGGACAAAAAATGGGGATACTATCTTCCCATTGGTCGCCCTGGAAAGTATGTGCTTTTTCCCCACTATGCGTTTTACAAGTCATCCAAATACCTTTTTTCCCAGTCTTTTATGTGTAAAAAGAAAAGAGAGAAAGTTTTGCTTGGCTGTATGGAAAACTCAATCTTCACTGGTTCTATGTTTCCATTTGTGTTTTTGCATGTGGAACGAGAAACATAGACGGGTTGCGTGTTTGTAGTAAGATTCTGAAAACGTTGCATTTTTGATGCAATTTCTGCACTGTGATTGATTATTAATGAGAGCTGAAATAATGCATAAAACTTGGAGCAGTCTCACAGTATTCAGATCTTCATTCATCTTTTTGTTAAATGTTTATGGTCTGATGGTTTTCATTATGCTTGATGTTTTGAAGCCATTCATGTCAAAGTCTTCACCTTGTTCTCAATATTCTAATCCTACGACTGTTGATTAAAATCTGAGATCACGATTCTTCATTTCGTTAAATATTCATGATGATCTGATGATTTGAATTATGCATGGCATTTTGAAACCATCCCTTTCAAAGTCTTAATCTCGTTAACATTCTTCTTATCCTACGACAGTGAATCAATATTTCAGTGGATGATGACAGCTGAAATAATACCTAATACCTGAAATAGTGTCACACAATTCAGATCTTAATTCTTCTTTTATTAAATATTTCTAATTTGCCGATTTTAATTATGCATGACGGTTTGGAACCATCGTTTTCAAAGTCTTAGCCTCTTTTCTAATATTCTTATCTTACAACCTATTTATGTGTAGTCTAAAATGCAATATTAGGAAGAAATGCAGTGAGTTTTATGTAGAATATCAGTATTGAGAAGTAAAATGAACTGATCCATAAATATCGAATGCTGATCAAGGATATTTCCTGTCAAATCTGTTCATTGTTAGATTTTGAATTCAATGGAACGGCTTTGTTCTTGTTAAACTTCTCAATTGAGCATAATAGAAGCATGAATTGGGTCTTCTACATAAGACAAACACTTCTGGCCCATTCTTTGACATATGGGAACATTCCTGTCATATTTTTCAAGCACAGAATTTGCGGCATTTATAAATTTGATAAACAATTGAAGAATAGAGTATGTGAGGTCCTGTTTTATTTTGATATACCTTTAAGATTTGTTGAAGCTCAAGCTGGCTAACACAATACTGGGTATTAATATTTCGTCTAGTCCTTGCATCATTGACTGGTTCAATTATAGATAGGATCTCTTCAGTCATCAATTAATCGATATTAATTTGCTTCCAGTTATTGTATTTTATGAATATAATCTATTTTTTTACTTCCGTTACTTTCTTGATCCTGTGTAGTTGGTCTTGAATTTCTTTGTATTGCACCAATCCTCAATGTTGTATGTATAACTTGCCTTTGTTTATAGGGGTCGAGGATCAAGAGCTGTATTGAGATGGTGTAAAACTAAAGCCTTGCTACAAGATGCTAGCTTTTACAATGCAATTCAGATTCACGGAGAGGAGGTAGCAAAATACAATTTTTTATTTGGCAAATGCACTCTTATTATTGTATGCCCAAAAATACCTCATAATTGCATTTGATGTAGCTTATGTCACGGGAAAACATATCGCATGCATGAAACTAGCTCATTGATAATTAATGTTAATATAGTCTTCGTTGTCCACCCAAACAGTCTGCAAGCGCAATATAACTTCAAAATATCCGGGAAGAGATCTTGCATAAAGCTCTTTTTTTCGGTTGAAATAATTTCTTGTATTTTGGAAATGATTCGCAAAGGCCTCTACATTTCTCAGAAGAGTTTCTATGCATGATTTTTGTCATGAAGCTATTCATTGTAAGCATCATCAAGATGATGATAATGGCGTTTTGTGTCAAAATGAACCATGATCAAGTGAATATTGATGATGACAATAAATGCTGAGATGCTTATCCGTTTGTTTGGGCTCAACTTCAGGAGAAATTACTGCAAATTATGCAACTTATGTTTGAGTTGCCAGAAGCTGCCAACTCTGATCGTGACTTAAAACAACAAGAACTTTCTGGGGAATATTTCACTAAAGCTCTTGTATGTTCTATGTTTCTGATTTATCATGATTCTTTTTGTGTATGGCCGTCTTATGTGGGGGATTTTGTTGCTATATGTTTTTGTCAGTTACACCATGTCGGAGAAGCACCTTACAAGCTCATTGCTCCCATAATTCTTCTTTGGAAACCTGTCCTCCCTGTAACTGGTGGCATTCAAATGGATCAGAGCGAAAGAGACCTATGGATTTGGGTCCATGCTGCCGCTTTTGAAGAGGCGTTGCAAGCATTACAGCTGACTTGTAGGAAAGTGGTAATGATGGGGATCTAAATATGCTGTATAACAAGACATGGGTTTCAGATGTTTCTCACAAGTGTGTTTTGGATGCATAGGAGTCTGTGAGTGATGGTATAATTGGTTGCTTCTCAAGGAGAGAAGACTTAGGCATGTTGGATCTTGTAGGGGAGAAGTCATTTGAGATATTACAAAAGGTTATTTTTCCTTTGAAAAGGTAGGGGACTACTTTTTGATAAGGGTTATCTCATTACATCGTTATAACAGTGAATTCTGTATTAGTAATATCATATATATTTGAATATCCATTGTGGGCTGTGGCATGTCAGGCAGGACACTTGCATGATGGCATCTTGATTGAGTTTTGGTGTGTTTTGTTATGCTCATATTGCTTAACACTTTTGGCGTTATAAGATTGGAAGCCTTTGGGAATGTTAAAAAATATGTTACGCGCACAGTCAGCATAGGAAGCAGCTGGAATAGACCGAAATGTTTAATGGTAATAATATATATGCACGAATGTAAATATGGTAAAATTACAAGTGCACATCTTTATATATTTTATGTGTATTTGTATATGCATGCATGGATGTCTGACATCCATCTTACTTTTAACCTAGGTGACATAACGTGAGGTCTTTGGAAATGTTAAAATATGTTACATGGACATTAAAACTTAGGAACTACCAGGAATAGGCTGAAATTTCCAATGATACTAATATATATGTATGGTACAAATATAGTGTGCGCATCTTTGTAGATTTTATTTGTGTATTTGTGTATTAAGCATGCATGCATGTACTACTAAAAATAAATGAACTGATATGTACATTGTATGCCTGTGTGCTGTTTGATGTCTCATACATTTATGAATTTTAATTTGAAGTTCTTGATGAAACAAAGGCATGCTATTGATTAGATTTGATCATCTGATGGTTTTAACATGTTAATATTACATGTGTTAGTAAAAACATCATTGAAGATGTCGTGGATGTGCATGAATATATGGCCTCTTTTCATTTTCGTATTGCGTTCAATTG